>NC_134469.1:17847284-17888065 GCF_964194025.1 Convolutriloba macropyga | reverse complement strand
AGTGGAGTGCCCAAGTACTTCAATTACATGTCGTTGAGAAAAGTCTTCCATTGTTGTTTGCTACTTGATGTTAGCCATTTTCATCTTCCACGCGAACTCCAATACTTCTTGGAAACATTTTTTTCTGCTTGACATTGAGACCGGCAAAAAATAAGGTTCAAGCAGAAACAGAAATTCGTTTTTGCGAGCAAATCCTCGATCAGAGATGCTCACTTTAAAATATAATGCGCCACATAAACAAAAATTATTTTTGGTTTCTATTTTGTTTTCATCATGACGCCATTAAGATGTTGTCACCATCACTATGTTGAGTTTAATCAACAAAGTTATCAGCAAATGTCAGCAGAATCCAATGCAAAGATAATTTCAACTTCAAACAGAACGCCTTTATGCGAGGTAATTTCTTTTTTTTTCAAATTTATATTTTTTAGTTTTATTTCATACAATGAACCGCATCAAGCAGATTCGAAAACTCAGAATTCTTTGCGCATCGTTCTTATCTTCGGTCACTGCGCTACCTTTCACTTACTCCCCTTTAAGCTCTGTTGAATTGATCAGATTCACTTCACTATATGGTAAAAATACAAGCGGCAATTTTTTGTGTAAGATTAGCTGTTTTAACGTTGAATTTTTCACTGCATTCAGTGGAAATCTTGCATCATTTTTTGACAATTTCGGAGATGATATTTTGTACGATTAGCGGTAAATTTAGCGCTGAATTATTGGCAGATTTGCTGTTATAAACAGTTATAAGTTTTTTCCCCTCAAATTTTTTTTCACCGCATTGAGCGCAAATCTTAATATTTTCATCAAAATCAACCGCAAATTTTACACATTTTAGCGGTTTTACTGATGACATCTGAGCCCGTGAACCGTCAGTTTTTGGGCTAGGGAACTTGAAATTGAGTAGGGAACCTTAAATTGCTGAGGAAAAACGAGAAATTGAATGTCTCGAGACAGATCGTATCAGACAGAACAATATTGAATGTCCAAGATTGAAGCAATTCGTGTTTCAGCGGAGCGGTTTGGTGGTAGAAGTAGGAGATTTCTCTAACAGGAAAATCCGACTGAGACGAAAGCACGATGTAGCTCAAATATACTTTGCTCCGGGGTAAGGATATACTAATTATAGATGAAAAACTTCTCTGCCCGTTTTTAGATAATTTTTTGATAATGGAAGTCCCCATTGATTAGAATAAGATTATCTCATAAGAGCGTGCCTCGCATTATAATAAATCTAACAGATAAAATGAACGATTGTTGCGAAAGATGTCAGACATATTTATTCTGAAATATCCTGTTAGTGAAATATCCTGTTAGTGAAATTATAGTTTGGCATAAGAATTTCTGATAACAATATCTTACATCATTATCAAAATAAAGATCTGACCAAACGAATTTTTAAAGTGAAAAACTTAATTGCTGTCAAATGAAAAATTGGCTTAAAAGAGCAACCCCTGACCAATGCGTGGAAGATAGTTATAAAATGTTGTAGTAACAAAATACACAAAATACCCAAGACAATAATTTTTGAAATGATCAGAAAGCTAGTTAGCATAAATATGCCGTGCTTTTGATGTTATTTATCAAGTTTTAAAAGTAGAACAGACTAGTTTGTGGCCAATGATCATGCCTGATCGACCCGTGTGACTTGATAAGAAACTATTACAACTAAACATGAGATCAATTTAATTCACAAGTAGTATCCCGGACCCTAGTCCCATAGTATCTCAGTACTGAAACATTGCATTCCAATTGTATATCGTCGGCCCAGTACTGTATCAGTGTATCCTAAGAGTATCTTGTTACTCATGATGTGCAGGATAAGTCCCATAGATACTTTTTTTTTCTGAAAATAGACTGTGCATCATTGGTTTTGATTCTCATGATGATCATAGGAAAATCGTAATAAAATTTGAAAATTTCGAAAAAAATTGAATTTTTGGGCGATGCACTTTTTGAGCATGACGATGAGATTACTATATTAAAATATTGAAAATAACGTTTTATCATTAGAAAAAACACCCGCCAAAACAAGTAAATATACGCCGAGTGCCTGTGACCTGCCGATTTTTAGATTTTTATGATTTTTATTTCAGATTGTAATGAAAACTTGTATGTATTATTATAGTATTTGTATGTATTATAGGGGTATCAAACTTTAAATAAACTTGAGAAAGTTTAAATAACTCTGAGGGGGCGGGGGATGCTGAGGCGGGGGGGGGGGGGGTATCGATTTGATAGCTCCGGTGTATATATTTGAATCGACATACGGACCCAGCTATCAAATCGACATACAGACCGAATTTAAGGTAGCTGCAAAACGGGGGGAGGGGGGCTGTAAATGGAAAGAACAATTGCTATCTGGAGTTTATTATAACTGGAGTTAATTATAACTGTTAACCCCCCCCCCCCCTGGCCGACGATCCAAAGCACGCGTTTAATGCAAACTGAACTGCTAATTAGTAATTGGATCATTGAATGAAAACTTTAAAGTGAATCCCATTGATATGACATTGGGCATTTTGGGCTCACTGGGTGTTTTGGTTGAATTGTCCTTGAACCTTACAAAACAGTTGCTGATAGACATTAATATTATTTTACATGTTAAATAATGTCTTGCCACCTTTCGTGCAATTTTTCAGATGAAAATCACAATTAACTATTCGAAATAAATGTTTAGCCAACCTTCAGACAAAGTTAGTTGTTTAAACTGCGTTGTGAAGCGTTGTTTGATCTAAACGCGATAAATGTTTGATGGGATCTCTTGATGGACCAACAAGTCTTCTTCCCATTCTCCAATGTTTGTTTTTTAGATTGTAGCTCAAAAAAATTGTTTTTCTTCTATTCTGTTAAAAACTAAAAACAAAATTGGGATTTTATCCGTTTTTATTCTGTTGTGTCTTGTTGGCAGTTGAACACAAAGTTAGATAGTTGATAACTGATTGACCCTCAAAATAGTGATTTCTTAGTTGTTATTAACGATAGTTTTTGTCCTTACATGTGCTTAACTTTCTGGTATATCATAACTTTTATAGTTCCTTAATGTATCAGACAAAAAATTCTGAAAAAGAAAAATTAAATTAAACTAGTTAACAATTAGATACATGGCAATTTTATTCGAGAAAGACATAAAAGCTTAAATGTAGCACTCAGTTAAAATTGAAGAATATTTTCTTGTTCCGACTCCACTTGTGGGGGGAGGAACTATATACTCAAATGGTTTTTTTTTCCGTGAATTTTGGCCGACCGATATATTCATTGTAGAGAAATGTGCGTGGTATCATTAAAAAGCTCGTCCAGCGTAGAATTCGAAATTAAAAAAATTTTTTTGAATTTTGTTTTTTTCGAGGAGTTATCGAGGTTTAAAGTTTCATGTGAACACTGGATATTTGGTTCACTTTGTTCACTTTTACCGTAATTTTCGTTCGAATTAACGTTTTATTTACGAAAAATTTAATTCAAAACTAGATTTCAAGCTAAAAAGTAAATCAATTTTAGGTTTTTTAATAGACGAAAGGAGATAATAAAGATTAATTCTGGTCTTAGAGGGAAGTTTAATATATTAAAAAATTTCGAATTAGGTTTGGGAGCTCTTTTTTTTTAGAAAATTTTGCAATTTTTTGTTTTTTCAAGTCACCTAGAGACTACTGGACACTTTTAATATCGAAGTTTCGTTAATGACAAACCTCTTTTACGATCAAAGGAAGCCCAATGAACAAAAAATTTGTTTCGAAGGGATCGCTCATATTTTTTTCTGGACTCGTATCTCAAATTTCGTAATTTCAAATGAAATTTTGATTTAATTTTTGAGGTTTTACTATAGTTTTATAATCCTATGGCACAAACTTGTTGACTAAAGGTGAAACAGATTTGCTAATGAGCATTAAGTGAACCTATCTAGTGCTGTGAGTGGACAGCTAATGGCTGTTAAGACTTTGAAAATAAATTTTTGAAAGTTTTTTAAAATTAGTAAACCATAAACTTATTTTTGTGAACTGTAAGTTCGTCTCAGTAAAAACAGGATTGGACTCCTTCATACCACTGCAACATAAGTTAATCTCATTGGCGGCTTTATCAAATAACTATTGGTTATACGTCTTCAATGCCACAAGATTTCAAATTTTTTAAAAAATTTTTTGGACATTTCGTTTTATTGGTTCATTTTGAAATCTTATCACGTCATCCTAATATTGATGGCTACATCTTCCTATAGTGAAGACGTCCGAAGGATCATAGATAAAACTTTCTGAGAAGAAAAATATGGTTTAAATGGCTTCAACACTTTCTTCTCCCATTTTTCTAAAGAAATTTTGGTTTTTGCCTGTATTTGTTTTTTTTATAGTCATAAGACATATTGTGTTGACTTATTGACTACCTAGGCATCATAAAAATCCCTGTATTCACATCGTGGCATAGCTGAGCGTATTCATTGAATTCCTCTGAAGCTTTTGAGTTTAATGGCTGTTAAGACTTTAAAAATATTTTTTTGTTTTTTTGAACATAAATCAATCTTAAGCTTATTTTCGTGGATTGTAAGTCAGTCTCGGTAATGACAGAACCACTTTTTTTCTACATCAGCAAAAATTTATCTAGTTAGCGGTTTTGTCTTCTAGCTATTGGTTTTTTTGACTTCAGTGCACGAGTCTTCATAATTTTTATAATTTTTGGATTTTTTTTTAGTAATTTTGGTTCCTTTTGAAATCGTATTACATTATCCTAATAATGATAGCTCCCATTGGCTTAGTGAAGACGTTCAATGGATCGTTGAAAAAGTTTTCAGAGAAAAAAGCTTATGGTTTAAATAGCTTCGACACTTTCTTCTCTCAATTTTCTACCAAACTTTTGGATTTTGCCGGTTTTTGTTGTTGTTTTCATAGTCAATGACTTGTTGTAATGTCTTATTGATAAATTTTGAATGACAAACATCCTAGTCGTCACATCATCTAGGCATAATTTAGCGTATTAGATGCCTTCCGTTGAAAGCTGTAGAATTTTTTGACTTTGATACTATGGGTTTTCTCAAAATTTTCGTGGTTTTGATGTATTTTTCTTTGCCATACGACTTATTGTGATGAGTTAGTGTTGTCACATGAATGAAACCCATGATTGCTATTTCATCGAGGCAGAATTTAGTGTGTTTAATTAACTTAAAATGTAGCATTTTTTTTAAAATCAAACATCTATTTTTGTTATCTCTTCATTTGGTTGACAATTAAGTCAAAAATGTAGATGAGCTCGGGTCGGAACATCATGTGCGAACGCACATTAACGAGCCGCCTTGTTGTATTCTATTTGCAAGAAGTTTATGCATGTTCTTTCCATTTCTTGCGCATTCAGCTATAGGCTTAAACCTATATGCCCATCAATGACAAATACTTTGATGTGTTTCGCAGACGAAAAATGATGGGAGAAAGTCTCTGTTTCAACGTGAAAATAATGTGTAATCCCTGTTATTGCTGCGTTTATGGAATTTCTCAAAAACATTCCACATCCTTAATCAGAGCTCGATATTTGCATTAAAAAATGTAAAATAATTTATGGGGCCGAGGACACAAATTATTGTAATATGGGAAATCAAGACCTTAAGATATACAATTCTTGATTCGACAATAGAGACTTGAACTTTTACTATTCCGTACGCTTTTCTGATTCAAAACGAGCAATTATTCTTATATAGTATTTTATTTCAAATAAAAGTTGCAATGTTTTAAGTAGATAGACAGAACTGTTCATTGGAAAATAATCAGCAAGACTACAAATACAGTGTAATTTAATTTTGTTTTGGAAGCCAGGAATTAAATAATTTACATCGAAATGATTCCCTCTCTGCGACTTCAATGTGCTATACTGTACTATCATCCGCATCAAATACATATCCTGGTTGCCCGAACTTGGCAAATTTGGTAAAGCCGTAATAGGTATTTGGTAAAGCCGTCGTACAAGGGTTAGATGAAAACCGTACTAAGATCTTGTAAAATTTCCTACGGCAAGTATTAAGGTCGTACTAAGATTTCGTAGTTATTTCTAATTAATTTTTCAGCTATTCGTCGAAAAATTTCGAACACGACGTAGCTCTACTGAAGTTAAAAATAGATATATCAGACACAGGTAGAGTGCTGCCAATGTGTGAACATAGACCTCCCTACACACCTGTACGGCCTCTTTTGGGCACTTGTGGAATGGGTACAGTACACCGTGTTCTCTTTACAATTCCGGCACAGCTCCAAGAGACATACTTCCGGGAGACTATGGTCCGGTCAGATTCGAACCCTTTTGACTTCAGGTGGTGTCCGAGTGACTTCATATGCGTTGATGCAGTTACTGAGGTAAGAAAAATGCTTATGCACTGTACGATTTGCAAGTTTTTGAAGTTTGCAGATAACCGAAGATGAAAATCTCGACCTAAAACAGGTATGGCACAGGGATTTGGGTCACTGATAGAGATCCAGACCGAATAACCGGTCAGATAGGGCCGAAATTGAAAACGATGGGTGAGAAAACTGTTGTTAAGGTAAAGTTCAGTTAAAGCTCAGGTATTTTACCTTTTTTTCACCTTAACTTGAGTTAAAATAATAAATTAACTTAATATTGTTACGATAAAAAACCTTAAATTACCTTAATTTTTCTGTTCAGTCCTCGGGTTCTTGAATCCAATTTTTTTGGTGATACATCAAAAAAACTATCTCTAAAACCCGTAGTAAACCGTTTTTGTGTTACTTCAACTCCGTTTTAGTATTAGTTGGGGCACGAACATTGAAAAAAAGCGATTTGTAAAAGTCTATGAACCAGTAAGGGTAAAGTGGAACGAAGGCACTTTTCAGTATAATAAAAAACCTAAAATGGTTAATATTATACAATAAACAAGAATAGGTCCCAATATATCTCCATTTCTACCACAAAAACTAAATTTAAGTCTGTAAAAAAATGTACTCTTGTTTTTTTTTCAACTCAGTCTTCCAGATAATTATTTAGAAAAAGTTTTTTCTGAACTGGTTCAAGATTGTTTGTCTAGCCTGAATTTTACGTTTACACACTTTAGCCCCTTAAATTTACCTTACTTTCATTAGCTTTTTCCTTAAATTTACCAAAAAAGTCAAGGGGGCACCACTTGAACTTTTACCTGAACAAACTTTAACCTAACTAAATACAACTGAAATTTGAACCTTAATTTTGAAGGTAAAATAACATTAACTATCATTATTTACCTCAAAATTTCAGGTTAAAATGAGAGTATTTTAAAGTGAATTGCAGTATTGTTTCGTCTTTTTACATCAAATTTTACGGTAAATTTTGCAAGTTTTTCAAGTGAGTTTAGGTAAATTCACCTTCACTGTTAAGGCGTGTTTTTCAGGTAATTTTAAGGTAAAGTTGAGGTAATCGCAGCAAAGCAGCATTAAGCTTTCATTTTGCAGTGCATTAACAGCTAGTAACCCGTTCTCAGCGGTCCTTTTTTCGATTAATTATCGCATCTGTGAACAAAGACATGAGCCATACCATACAAGCCAGAAAGATGCGGATCAGACCGATAAGACCCAAAAGTGGTATTCTCCAAACGGCAAGTTAATTAAATTGGCAAAGATTTCTAATTATTGCTATACAGCACGAAGAACAGACACATAAAAAGTACAGTCCCGACCATGTGTAAAGTTCTGACCACAATTGGGATATGTACCAAACAGAAAAGAAACCAAACACTTAAGGAAGCAAACACAAAAAGGAAACACTTCAAAAACAAATAACTATGCTTAGGCGAGACCAATGTCGTGCTTGAAACTTTGTTGAGAATCTGAACTTGATCGCAATCAGGCCATTCGTCCGCCTCTCTTGTTCATCTTAGGTCTGGGAACTTATTGTACTTAGAAGTTCTAGTTATTTTTTCAGTTAAGTGGCACCTATAATTATGCAATTAGGTGTTGTTACCTGCAAATATGCTTGCCTTTAATTTTTGATGCATTTCTATGAGATATCTCTTAGAGTGCATCCCAGGTTGAGGTGCCAAATCAAAAGTTGATATGTCCAGACCATCCCAGACGGAAAATGTTTATGTCCAGACCCTCGCAGACTTTCGTGCGTTCCAAACCAATTTTTGTGCGCTCCAAATTTGATACTTTGTGCGTTCATGATCAGACCATCCTGCGTTCAAAGGACCCTATGTCCAGAATTTTGTGCGCTAAAATTTACCTATGTCCAGACTTTCGGGCGTTCCAAACTGTAACTTCAGCCTCTAATATGCACAGTTTTTAACGAAACTCTCTCAATTAGGAGTGAATTAGCTCTTCTTTAGGTTGTGCATTTACGCCAGTGTGTGAATCTGGGTTGACAACCAAATCTATTTATCCGATTCACTGCGAGCCCAAACGGGTTCCACCAATGACAAAACGTTATTTAAGAAATAGCAACTTATATAGTGAAAAAAATCTTTAAAAAATTATTTGTTGGCGAATTATTCTCTCTATCTTTGACAAGCAGGCTGATGGTTTCGTGGCAACCTTATCAAAGACCACAGTGCTTCAAACCCACTTAGACATAATGACCCATGACACTAACTTCAACAAAATATCTTTATTCCAAAACTCTATGACGGGATCCAGAGGACTTTTTTTATGACGGGAGCCAGCATCATTTATATTATTGCTTTGTCTGCAGAAGAAACCCAATAAATTATTAATTGCTCTCGAACGAATTTTTAGGTTATTATTGCAAACAGGTGTGTTTTTACGCCTTTAAGAGGAGTATTCGTATTCTACAAGTTTTTTTAGCAGAAGCAAGTTAGCTAATGACTTGAATTTTGATTTTTTTGTTTTCAATAACTGAGGTCTAATTTAGAGCAGTGATTTCTCTTAACATTTGACTTTAACCGTAGCCTAGTTTTTAATATATTGTAATTAGGAAGTGCTGCTAATATTTAACGTCCATTGGTCAAGTGCCACTTTAAAAATGTTTCTTCTTATAACATCCCCTCCTCCCTATTGCAGCTGCAGATTGCCCCTGTCTTGTTAACTCCCCCAACCCAACCACCTTCCCCAATACGCCTCATCTACCTATCCCACTCCTACCCCCGTGGCCTACAGAAGCTACCAACCCTTTCAGCCTACATAACCCAGGCCCCCCACATCGTGAATTAATCAACTGCTCCCAGCACTATTAACCTTCCCGCCAACCCCAACCTACCTAACGAAGTCACTAAATAGAGAAAAAAACAAAACTAGAATATTGTGAAATTTTTAAAACCGATTTTAAAATTCTATGAGGAAAAAAATTTTTTGATTTCATTTGTGTCTCCTTCTTTTTGATATTTCTGATTTAGTTTCTCCTTGTTTAGAGATATTTGACGACACGACGAGTCATTATCGGTATTTTAGAGGCTATGTTTTTATGCAACATTTTTTTTTCTTGGCCCATTTTGCGGTTTTTATCTTGACTGCATTTAAGTGACTTTTTTCACTCTTAATTTCTGACTATTGCATGATGTCATTTTCTCTCAATGCGAAATAAGGTTCGTTGCTGAAATAAAACTGATTATGAGCAAAGGACTCTCAAAGCCGTCCTAAAGTTCGCCGGTTCGAGCCCCTGTGGTGTCGGAATTCTTCCTCCCATGAGTATTTTCATAGGTCCTTTAAGTTAAATTGCCCCTGTCTGTCGTTCCAAAATAGTTCTATAGAGGTTTGTCAATTTAATTTGTATAGATCAATTAGATCTTAGATTCTACGACAGGTCCCAATTTTGCTGAAATTTTGGAGAGATATGTTTAAATCTTCAAATTATTCTTGTATCAAGTCATTTGAAAGGAAACTATCAGACAACATTTTGCAGAATCTCGTCTGTGGCATTGAGTCGAAATTGAACTCAGGATTGCTAACGGGCGCTCACAGTGATACTAACAATTTTCTGCCGATTACTCCCATTGAATTCTTGTTAACACAAACGTGACTGAACTACACTCATAATTTCGCATTATGAAAATCAAACTGTCAAAGCCAAGACCTTAGGCGCAACTGTTACCCGCTACTTTTCTTTGAAAACAATTCTTTCGCATGTATTTTCCCAACTTGCTCAATACATCCAAGTAGAGAAACATTTCTGGCAACATCAAGGTAGATATTTTTGTCCAGCTCCTCAATGAGTTCAAGTCCAGGTTCTGGATGTTGTGTGCTCTGAGAAAATGACGAATCAACTTTGGCAGGAAAGTAGATATGAAAATAGAGTAATCAAAGACTTTTGACCGCTGAAAGTTTTTCGAGCCTCAACTACCTGTGCACACCTAATCTAGTTGATGGTTCTCTTTTACGAACTGACACAATCAACTTTTTCGATAAAGGATACTTAAGAGACTAACTTGATCTTTTAATTCATATCTGGCCTTTCAAAATGTCTCCTGTTTAGCTCAAGTCGTGCAATTCGCCGACAGTTCTCAAACTTGACGATGTCGACCCTTCAGCGTGTCCTTAGGATGTGTTAACTGAATCATTGTTATTAAATCAAAAAAAGTATATTTGACAGCTAAGTATAGTTTTTTTCTAGTTGTCTACACGAAAAATTTTCGTGTGCTTTACTTATGGTTGGAGCACAGAAAACTTTGTTCGGACGTCTTGCTCTCTCGAACTGACCAACTATTTGTGCGTTGTCATTTGTACATAGGAGATAATTGGGATTGAACCCTCCTTACAAATCAGTCTCAACAGATTACTTACATTAATCAATTGTAGCATATTATCCTTTCAAGAGTTTCCATATTAAATCATTATATTTGCGATTTCTTATTTTGTGGACTTTAAGCAGTTCTTCATTGCGCTGAACGGTAATAATGCAATTTACTGATCTTAAACGGGGACAGAGGAGGTCACTGACTTGACCTCTAGTTAATGAATTCGAACGGGTGTGACTCTTGTCAAGACGAAACATAACACCCATCAAAATTGCAACAACGGTTGCAGTCAAGGGACACGCCAATATAGTCTTAATTCAGAATAAGAATTATGAGTTTTGAACTGAAAATTTTAAACATAAGCCCAAGTCAAGTAATTTTTAGAATATATCACAAAATGGTATAAAAAGTATTTTTAGGGCTCAAGTATTTGCCACTTTGATGACGGTGGACCACTCTACACGTTCAAATGTGGCACGAGGATACCAGACTGTGTGTATGGAGTTGCAAGCTATGCTGAAATGAAGGAGGAAATAGAAGTACCTGCTAACCAGAGAGGTAGAAAGCACTGCAATGCCGGCAGCTACTTTTCCAGTGTGCCTCATCATTACCACTGGATTGCACGAACTATGCTGGAGGGCTAGGGCATTTCTAGAACTATTATCTCATAGTTTGTACAATAGTTAGAAGATTTTATCTCATTTACCTGAAAAATTGAGCTTGTTTTTATGAGGTCGAATAATTTACCAGATTTTGAAACTTTGATTATTAATATTTTTTTTTCAAAATTGAATAATTAAAGTTTGATTTCAAAAATTTGAAAAAGAAAAAAACAAAAACGTTTAATCTATGATATTTGAAACTAATCTTCAAAAAATAAATTTGCAAAACAGCTTTTTAAGACAAATACCGCATCTTGGTTTAAGGAGGCTGAAATAAATATAGTGTCTGCCCCCCCATCCCTGCGTTAGTCAAATTGGATAATTACCTTCTTTTATGTTATTATGTATCATGTTGTCAGAAATATTACAAGACTTCCCAGGTTACCCACCTTAGACGAAACTTTGAAAACTTACTAAGACTTATAAGCTGCCGTAGAAAACTTACAAAACTTTGTACGGCACCGTATAAGGCCGTAATAAGTTTTCTACGGCACCGTAGCCAATTGATGTAAATACTGATTTTTAAATTCTAAATCCCTAAAATCGACTTTAAATCTATTGCTTATCTAATACAACTCACTTTTTCATCACTTTATGGCACTGGGTATAACTTTTTAAATCTCTGAAAAATTACAAATCTTAGTACGGTGCCTTATAAGGCCGTATCAAGTTTTGTAATTTTTCTAAGGTAAAGTTTTCGAACTTTAATTTGCTCTGCAGGTAGGCCTTGTGGTCAAAAAAATTACCTCGAAACAGTTCGAAGTTGCAAAAACTTCGAACTGTTTCGAGGTAATTGGTCGTACCGAACACTTTGGAAGTCTAATGATATCTTTTGCAGTTCATGTCATTGATCAAGCAAAAAAACGTTCAAATATCCATCAAAAGCGTCAAAACTGCAGATGACCGGTAATCTTCTAAGAAACATCATATTGCCGTCAACGTCGACCTTTGACCGCACCCCCCTCCCCCCCCCCCCAAAAGTAAGGGGATATTAAAAAAAACGACGCTAAACCAACATGTCAAAAAATGTTAACTTTATTGAAATGAAGTAGTAAAGGCGGCCAAAAGGCGAGTAATTTTAAACCGTAAAATAATCAAATGGCTGCTAACAGAAAGTGAGAATTTTGTGTTTGAACAAAATTTCAAAAAGATCTTTCATGTACGAAATATTGAATTCTGTTTTTGCTGTCAGTCCGAAAGTTAATTTAATTATAAATTTCTCTATGAACTCAAAGTTTCCATTGTTTGAATCAATTGAAAGGCAGCTAATTTTTTTTTGATGTTATCACCTGGTTTATAATAAGTTTTTTTACGGTTTTTTATACGAAGTGATAATAATTAGTTCCATTAATAAAAAGTCCCTTTGGTCAACTAAAAGGCAAAAAAACGTACTTATTGTTATCATATGGTATGTACCTGTTTTCATAACTTTAGCTGTATTTAAAAAAAAACATTGAAATTTTGAAATTTGGCAAGTTAATTCCTAATTTTGCTGTGTTTTACTTAGTCTCATTAGAAACTGGGATCATGAATGATTTACAGAAGCTTAAGAGAAGTTACATAATGTTTTTTGTCTGCCAGTAGATTGTTTTTTGTTTTACTTTGAACTAAACTTGTTTTTGTTGCCATGCATAGCTTATAAACACTAAGTTTTAAAAATATTTTCGGTGCTTGATTTAGTTTTGTATTTAGTCTTTATAAAGGTGATTTTTTGGTTATTATTATTAAATATTATTTTTGTTCTCTTATCATTTAGTCTCATTAACATCAAGTCCGTATGATCCTCTAAGAAGGTATAGGGAATTCTAAATGAGGTTTCCTTTCTTATTGTGTTTTCCTTGAAATCACTTGTTTTCAAAAATTTTGAAGACTTATATATAGTTTCATCAATTTTGATGTCCAATTTTTGTGATGAAATTTTTTCCTAATAACAGGTTTCACAAACTTTCCGGTGAAATAAAGTTCAATGAGATAAATGACATGTTTTTTTTGTTTTCATCAACTTATGAGTCGTTTAAAACGTACTTGTTTTTAATGGTGTTGTGTCCTGATGACAATAATGACACACCACATCGATTAAATCATTCATTGCTTGATGAACTGTTTCTTTAGTAATCGCAAGCAGCAAAATAAATATTCAAGAAAAAAAAACAAAAATTTGAAATTTGGTTATACTGAAAAGGTGGTTGACTGTTTTGTATACCTTTTAAGGTGGGTGTGTTTATTAGGAAACAATTAATAATTTTTCGTTATTTTGCGTATCTTTTTTAAGTCCATAAAATGTAATTTGCAAGTTTTATAATTATAACAAAAAGAAATATGGTTCAATATTTACCTTTTTTGTAAAATGTTTCAAATATATGATCGTTTGGTCCTTGAACTAGTTGTAGAAATAATTTCTGAAACCTTGGACTTGTCTATCTGCTTGAACACTTTCAAATAACTTGATCCGTTCTCTGATTAAATTCTCCTTTTTGATTTTTTTTTCTGTTTTTCTATAGGTAAATTGTTCCTTCTTCTCAAGAACTTTCTAATTGTTGATTGGTTGGTCCATTTAGATTGACACACATTTTTTGGAAAAAAATGACAGGTCGGAAATTTTCTCTAATTTCTAATTTTCGCAGAACTTTGCAACACGCTTAAAGGTGGTATTTCATTGTTTTCCTGTAATGCCTTATTCAATAAAAAGCAGTTGATTAGAAAAAACTTCTGACTGAAAATTTCTGCAGGTAAGATTTTATCGTTATTAGAGGGTCCCTTGCGCTATCAATTGTTTTTAATCTTTTGGCAAATATATTGTTAAAATTTATGTGTCTATGGAGAGATGAATCTGAAAGATATTGAAGAAGAATTGCACTGAAATTGAAAACAGACAAGACAAGTCATTTAAAAAGCATAATTCTTGCTTTTAACGGTATAAGTCGTCTTACTAAATAAGTTGATCTAGTGGCAGTTGGCATTTTTGCGTTCATCATTGGGTTAAACTTTGCATCAAGTTTCAATTCACTGCAAACCCTTATGCCCACATAACGACAACTGTCTTTCAGTTCATAGATGTTTACAATATAATTAATGCGCTCATGTTGCGACTGAAGTTTTGGTGAATAAAATTATTTAGCATTTATTTCCGTTCTACGTTAACATACTTGGTTTCATATATATACCTACTTTTTTAAAATATACTAACGACTTATGTTAGACGCTCCTAATCATTTCTGGAGTGAGATAAATTACTTGTGTCATCTGCGAATTGTTGAAGTTCTTCGTTTCTCATTTTTTCTGGGAAATCGTTAATGTACCGTTTAAAAATAAGTGATCCGATCACCGGTCCTTAAGCGGCTCCATGGTTAACTGTCAGATGTTAGTTTTCAATCTAAAAATACAATTCTGTTTTCAATGCATTGGTTATTAGATAAAAATCAACCTAGCATAGTTTTAGATCCTATACCAAACCCACACTGTGCAATTTTTTTGAACAAAATTTCGTTAAAAATTTAGTTGAACGTTTTTTATAGATTTAAACGAAACTAACAACTGTTTTATTTTGCTTAGCAAGTTTTTTGATTAATTAAAATAATGAAATGACAGTATCCATGGGCGATGTCGTTTTCCGTAATCCAATTTTAATTTCAGTTATTATTTTTTGTTCTTCTGCGTGTTTGCGTATTTGTTGGAGTTGCAGTCTTTCAAATATTTTAGCAAGAGTTGATGTGACAGTAGTTGACCTGTAGTTCTCTGACTCTGGTGGAGTTCCTTTATGTAAATTAAATTTACATATAATTTTTTAAGGATTTCTGGTAAAACATTGTTTTGAAATTCATTCGTTATTTGCAAACTGTAAATGTGTTCCAATAGACAAATCAATACATTTGAAGGACCACGATGGGGAAAAATCAAAAACAGAAAACCGAAGATGGAAAATTTTGCGCTGCTCTTTCTTCAATCAAACAAATATGACCATGCAATATCATTTCGGTGTTTCAATTTTTATCTCGAAACCCTGTTCGTTTTTGATAGGAGCAACAATTTCGAGCCATTTCATCACACGTGTTGCGTAAAATTAATGAGACACACAAAAACCTTACCAACGTTGTCACTGTTTGCTTTTCTTATGGAGGAAACTAGATATTTTCAACGCAATCAATTATTCGAATTTGCTGTTATCGCAAAGAAAATTTTCCCAGGTCGAGGTTGTGTCGAAAAAATAAAGTAAGTAAGAGCTGCGGTGACTAGCGGTGAAAAAAATAATTTTCACCTCAAAGCGCCCGCATCTTTTTTCGTTGAATGTGATGACAATGGTGAAATTTGGAAGAATTTTTAAGGTTTTTGTAAGGTTTTGCGGGGAAACTTTTATTTTCATCGCATTCACTGGATTTCTTACTAAAAGAATCTGTGTAAACGGGTTTGAACCTCTCACTTTTTGCATGTCAATAACTTCTTTTTCCACTTCGCCATCTGCCACTTACTTTAATGATATTTTTTGTGAATTTAAATCAGATTAAATAAACGTTCTGTAAGAACAAATGGGTTGAAATTTTGTAAGATTGGCGGTTTTTTAAGATGGAACCTTTTGATTTGCAGTTTTAAGTTTTAGTTTTGTATTTTCACCACTTATGAAAAAAAATTCTACCCTACCAGCCAGAAGCAGTGAAAATAAAAATTTTACGATGATTTTTTAGCACTAATTTTTTCTAATATTTGCAATTCTTAACGCTGAATTTTTTTTGTTTTTCAGCGCTTCACCCCAATCAACGCTAAAAACCGAAATTCTTACATCTCTTCTCATCATTCACGCAAATCTTACGTTTTTTAAGCAATTTTAAGCGTTGACACCTCGACCTGGATTTAACCAAATCAAATTAGGTTGGCAGCAAATTGTGATTTATTCCTTTTTGCATTTTAAAGGAACCTGATAGCTATCAGGTTTTTTGTTTTTTTATAATGCAAAGAGGAACAAAATCACAAAATCCTGTCCATGATAAAAATAACTGTAGAAAAAATTCATCTCCTTGCCCAAACAGGCTAACTCTGCCATGTAGAATTTGAAGAAAGGAATGGTCGAGGTCTTATTCCTCCAATAACGGAAAAATGAAAACCAGACATTGAAATGAGAACCTTTAAGCACCTTTGCGCAAGAAGGAGTCCTAATCATAAGACTATTGCAATCCTTTCTCAATCCAGCTTTGAATTCCTGGAAACAATTTGATGAAAACAAAGAAATCGAAAGGTTTGTGTTCATGGTCTGATTGAGAGGTTTGTGTTCATAGTCTTGAGCCTAATTGAGAGTGTAAACCCTGATCAACTCTACTCTCGTAAGTCGGCGCCCAAAAAAGGTCAAGAACTCGTTTGAATGCAATAACACTGGAAAATCGAAAACTTGGCCGAAGTTTGTTAATGGCTAATGTCTACTAGCAGGCCCGCAAAAGCATTACATGAAAATCCGGAATATAAAAAATTAAACATAGCAGGACAAGTCCTGAAGTACAATTTAAAGAAATTTCATTGACTAAACAGAAAACTAGATCTAGAACTGAATATGAGTGAATTGGGAAAACCATTTCTAAAAACAGAAAATCAATGTCAAAATGTCAGAAAATCATGTGGACAAAAAACCACTAGCGACGAAGGGAAATTTGGCTGAAACAAAAAACTAGGCCTAGAAAGAACTATGAATGAAATGGGAAAACCATTCAGAAAAAAATCGAATCGAAAAAAAAACACAGTAAAAACAAAAGTGATATCGCCGCATGTGAACAAAAAAACTACTAGCGAGAAACCGAATTTTTGTTCAAACACCATTTTCTCACTCTACTTTAGAGTTAGAGCACAGAAAATTCACGTCGAAAAACCACTCGCTTTTTTGCTCCACTTCGTGTTTTGGCATAACCAAAATCACTACTCAAATTTACTTCAAAAATCATGAAAATGTGTGAACAGATATTTAAAAAAAGGCAGCGCCCCAATACAATTCAAATTCTTCGATTGTAAAAAAAATTAGATTATTATTTTGCAAAATTTAGTGATTGAACTTCTGCCCCTTATTTAAGAGCTAAATATGTCGAATAAACTAACGGTTCCGATGCGCAGTTTTTGCGTCTATTACCCTGTGTATCAGCATATTTTTGTTCAACAACTTCTTTGGTTTTGCTATGTTGCATGTTTAAGGAGCGCGGAAACGTACGCAGAATCGGAGCTTAAGCATAGCGGCCGAAAATATGTGTTATAATTAAAAAATAAACAATTAGCAGGTCCGCGAAAGCATCTCAAAAAATCATATAAAAGAATAGGTTTTAAAAAGGTTTTAGGCCATAGGTATTACGATAATTTACCGATGTGTTTGACTTAGCATATGACCCCAACTAACATCAATTTTAGTTGGGTTCTGTTTTGGCTTTGCTATCTTGCAAATTCAAAGAAAGCTAAGACTTGTACAGAAAACGAAACTATACATGAAGATGAAGGTATAGCGTGTTGCATAAAGTAACGCATGTAATACTTTAGGAGCGTTAAAACGCTCAAAATCGAGGAGTTTAATCGTGCGAAAGAATGAAAAGCGAGATAGAAGAAAGACAAAATGATAGAGAAAAAAACAGAAGAAATAGAGAAAAAAGTCAGAAAATACAGAAACAAAAGAGAGATAAAAAAAGAGAGAAAGGAAAGAGAAAAGAAATATACAAGAAAAAGAGAGGAAAACAAAATATGCAAGAAACAAAAGGCTGGCATAAAAGAAAGAGAAAAGAACGAGAAACTGTAGAGAGAAACAAAATTGAGGAACAAAAGAAAAATAAACAGAGAAAAAAACGGAAGAGAAAAAACAAAAGCGAAGAAAAGTTAATGAAAAAACAGAAAAACAATAAAAGAAAGAAAAAAGAAGAGAAAGAGAAAAAAGGAAAGAAAGCAAGAGAGAAAAGCAAGAGAAAAAAGAAATACAGAAAGGAAGAGAAATGAAAGAGAGAAACGAAAAAAAAAAGAAAAACAGAAAAGAACAAAAAAGAGAAAACAGAGGGAATGAGAGAAAAGAGAGACTGAATAGAAAAAGAAGGAAGAAAAAGAAAATAAAGACAGAGCACAATGAGAGAAAAGAAAGTGAGAAAAGCAAGAGAGAAAAATAGAGAAATAGAAAACGCGAGAGAGAGAAAAGAAAGAGAAAGACAGAAAAGAAAGAGAGGAAAACTCTTTCTTCGAGAGCACACACCAAAGATAGAGTTAATTTTTTGAAGTTTGCATTTTCATTTAATCTATAAAAAACCTGGCAACAAATGTTGCAATTAATTAAAGATCAGTTGTTTAAAATTCTATAAGACTAAGATCAAGCAAAACTGAAAAAATTTGAAAAAATCGTTTATAAAAATAGTGTGGCTGCAAAAAAAATTTGCTTAAATTTCCCATTTGGCAGAATTGCAACTTACTATGTTAAGAAGGATTTTAAAACGATACGCAAAATTTTTCAATATTTGACTCCAATTCCGTAATTGAACTTTAGTTAGAGACTCTGGTCATTTAGGGCTATTTTTTCTGTAAAAACTCATTCGATGATTTTTTCATTTTCCATAAGCAGGTTTTCAGTTATGGGCCAATTTTTGCATAGACAGTTTTTCGGTCGTTGACGTTTTTGGCAACGGCACTTTTTGGCTGTTGGCACCTTTTCGGTCAACGACCTCTTTTTGCTTCCGTGCCTATTCATTCATTTTTTGGCACGTGTAGCTTATCCGTCAATAGCTATTTGCCATGGAAAACTTTTGGTCAGTGATTTTTTTGAAAATGAATGCAAAACTCAATGCTGCATGGTTAAGAGGCCTTAAAACATGTGAGGATGAGCTTTTACATGGTGGTATAGGTGTTTGAGTTACGTTTAAAATATATAATTATATATATATATATATATATATATATATATATATATATATATATATATATACATATATATACATACATACATATATATATAGTCAACTAGATAGATAGTGACAGGACAGAAGACATGATCATAAAAAAAGGGTGACATAAGATGTAATTGGAGATAAGGGTGCGACGTTAAGGGACAAAAGCCCCGATAAACTATGGGCCTCGCCTGCTGCTTTGCTCAATCCATTGACATGTCTGGTGAGTTTGATTAAGCATGTTGTTTAAGGTGGTTCTTCGAGAGGCCCTTAAACACGCTAAAATTTGGCGCCTAAACGTGCAAAATTTCAAGTTTGAACATGCATTTTTGGTTCTGCTTGAAAATGTTCCCTTATTATGTCTTAGGTTTATTGTATAGGTTATAACTGGGTGCTTGATCAAGTGCTTGAATACTGAGCATGTGAAAAATGTACATGGTTGAGGTGTCCACGCTAAAAATTGCTATGAATTGTAAGATTTGCGGTGAATACCGTGAAAAGATTCAAGAATTGTAGATTTTAGCAATAAATGCGGTGGAAAACAAAATCACCACCAAGAATTACAATTATTCATTGCAAAATTTACCAAAAGTCTCCACCGCAGAATGTGTAGCAAAAAAGATGTAAAAATAGCGGATAGTGCGTTGAAAGCGGTGAATAAAATAATTCACTGCTAATAACGGCAAATCTTACAAATCTTCATCGCTAAATTTGCCAAATGTCCTCACCGCAGAAAATGTTGCAAGAAAGATGTAAGAAAAAATACCAATGAATGCGTTGAAAGCGGTGGAAAAAAATTACCGCTACGAATTGCGTCTAAAAAAAATTCATCGCTTATTTTGACAAATACCCTCACCGCAGAAAATATCGCAAAAGAAAGATGTAATAATAGCGGTGACTGCATTGAAAACTTTGAACAAAATGGAATTGAAAAACAAGAATTGAATACGTTGCATCTTGCTTGATTTGCTCTTATTGAAATAAATATAGTTAGTAATCTTTGCGCAAATTGCTTCGACCAGACCTGTCATAATATCCAGAGTGAAACCTAAAAACCGCAAAACTATTTCAGGTCGGAGATAAGACCACGACACGAATAAGGTTTGCTCTACTAAAAATTAAATGTTTTTTTAATAGGGTGCAAAATAGGGTAAAGTAAAAACTGCCAGCAAAAAAATTCACTTGAGACCATTGAGGAAGGAAACCAGAAACAGATTTGTTCCGTCCATCAATGTAGAAACTTCTTTACTCATTGTAGATCCGAATTTTTTTTAGAAAAATTACACCAAAAAGACGTTTCAGAATTTTCATAAATTGGGGAGCTCTGACTATAAGCTTGAATATATTGGCATTTTTGTACCTTGTGATATTTTCGTGAATTAAATTTTACTTGAAAACGTCTTAAAGTTACACGTCTTCCATATGTCTACTGGTTGCTACAAAAATATTTTTTAATAATGGCACGTTAGGAGAAGCAAAACAGAAATTGTAAGTTAAATATTATCTTTTTAAAAACACTATCATTGCTGCTACTACTGCAGCTATGTGCGCGTTTTGCTGATTTTTGTTTTAAAAGCGGTGAATTTTTGTTTTCAACGCATTCACCTCACTTCTTACATAGTTCCACTAATAATTTGAGTCTATAGAAAATTGCACCTGCTCTGCGGTGGGACTTTGTTCGGTTTGAGTTTTTTAGGGGTGAATTTTTGCACATGATCAACGAGGGAGGAAACAAATTTGCTTTCACAATATCAGACCTAAAACTACTAAAGCAGATATAAGAGCTCTGCGGAGGAGCAAAACCAATCGTAGTTTGTATAACTGATGCAAAGTCATCAACTAAAGACCAGTATTGGCCTGACCGACTTGGGTCGCGGACAGGGGGGGGGGGGGGGTTGTTCTGGTGCAACCCAACGCAGTGGCCTGAAAAAAATTGGGTCGCGCCCTTCATTTGGCCAATTGCAATTTTTGACTGTTCGATCTGCCCAATACCCACATTTCGTTCTGTTTGGCCGCGCCAATTCCCACATTTTGACCAGTATCCACATTTCGGTCCGTTTCATCTGGCCATTACCTACATTTCCGTCTATTTGGTCTCACCAGTACGCACATTTCAATCTGTTTGGCCTGGCTAATACTCATATTCAAGGGATAGATGTCCCGCCAAAAGAAGCGCCGGTCCTCTACAAATTGTGTAAATGTGTGCTGCATTGAATGCTTGACAAAATAAAAGCCAATCATTGATAGCCAACATCTACTTCTAGGTGATTGGACAACTTCATAAAATTAATTTCTGAAACTCGCATCGGTCTTTAAATCGATTGTTTTTCAGTATTTTTTTGTAATGTTTTTTTCACCTCTCGCTCAGAAAAATGAAACGAATGAAATTGAATTTCATTGGACGCTTCTGCACGTTTAAGTGGGTCTAGCCAATGGTCTGACTCAGGGGTTGTTCCGTCCAGTCACTGGTCTGGACAAGGGTTTGGCCGAGAATCTGTTTTATCTGGGCAATGGTCTAAACAACAGTCTGGGCAAGGATCTGTTCAGATTCGACAATGGTGGCCAAATCTGTTTTGTCTAATCAATACCCATTTTTGGGTATGGACCATTAGAAAAATAAACATCTCAACCAGTCCCAAATATAGTGGAAAAGATTTCTATGAAACCTTTAGTTTCAAAGCATTGGCAGCATTCACCAAAACATAAAAAATATAAAGTTGATTAGGGCTGTTTTTAGTTAGACTAAAATGTAAGTGACAAAAGAAAGAAAAAAACGGGCTTTGTTCAAAAAGTTATAATTTACTAAATAGTAGACCTTTCACAGTAATTAATGGCATCAGCTATACCTCTATGGGAAGCCATTGAGAACTTTCATCATCCAGAATATTAAAAAAACGATTACAAAAAAAAACTAACGTTTTTGAACGAAAGCAAAAACTCAATTGAATTAAGCGGGGAAAACTGTGGCGAGTCACCTCAAACTATAAAATCTTCACTAAAGCATTGAAATTTGGTCCATTAGGCAAAATTTCTACGCCACTGGAAGCTGTAATTAGTGTTATAATATCATACGACAACAAAAAATAATCTAAAAGGGGGAAAAATCTAAAAAACAACAAAAAATTGGAAACTCTTAGTATCAAAGCCGTAAAACCTTTAGTTAAAACATACAGCGTCTAAAAAGATTAGGCATTATTTTAATAAGAAGATTCCATCAATTTCGACGGAGACTAAGCTATAAGTTGACTGAAATAAGATAATGAAGGTGGCATAAAAAATCTCATATTTTCTCAATAAAAAACGATTAAAGTCATACCTGCCACTAGGTATCAACTGGAACCGTTACGCAGACTCCTTGCATCAATTAGTTTTACTTAAGTAATTACACCTGAGGAAGCCAGTTGGATCTTTCGATTCCAAAAAAAAATTAATAATTCATTAAATCATTACATCACAATTGCTGGTAAAAAAGTTTAATCCAAGTTTATTAAAAAAATTTGTAAGCCATCAAAACAACGAGCCTGAAGCCGAAAACAAAAAATGATCATTGGGTCTCATTGGCACGTAAAGAAAGTCTGAAAAATTAAATCTTGAATTGAGGTCATTCTGCTCTGTAACTAGCAATCAAAAAAAGGAAAAAAAAAACAAAATCAATTAGAAAAGACAGTGCTCCAACACAATCAATTTCGCTTGAAAATCACGAGTTGAAACATTCTAGTATTTTAATTGCTGTGAGTATAAAAAGAACGCGTAGTACTTCTTACTCACAGCAATTTTCTGTCATACTCATACAAATATTTCTGAGATAGATAAATTTTCAACTTCAAATTTAACAAAAAAATTGAGATTTTCTGGACACATATCTGTTTAAATTATCAAAAAACCGACAAAAATTGAATCAAAAACTCTCTCATAGGAGGACAAGAGAAAACTATCCATCCATGCTCATGAAAATGGCACTTTCTGCTGGAAATTAGTGGATTAAACCGTTTAGTGACCCTTCTTTATCTTTGAAATAGAAACAATCAACAGTAGCTCTATCAATTAGAGCAACATTTTTTGCAAAAATGACAAAAACCTTAGACAAAATGTCAACAAAGGCGACGGAAAGAGATGGGATATTTACAGAACTCTAATCCTTGTTAATTCTTAGGAAAAAAGTGCAGCCGAAAAAAATCAATTATGTTCTCGAAAAAATATACGTGGCAAAGCCAATCCCACGGCCTAGCATTGGGTGCATAAATAGCGGTAATACTCGCAATTAGACAAGAACTTGATACGACCTTTTCGATCTTATTTGAAATCAGTCCTGGTAAAAAGGGGCAGAGATTTCAAGCAGCAATTCTTTATCAAAAGTATAATCGTTGAGTGCAAATCAAGGAATCTGATTTTTTTTTTCAAAACAACAGGGAACAAAAATTGCAAGCAAATATGCAGAATTTGTCTGGATTTGCTCAGGATGAACTGAAATGGCTAGATGCAACAGTCTGGACGATTAATTGCAGTTTGCAAAAAGACCAGCTACACGCTGCATCATACTTGCTGCACAAAAACTTACTATTTACTCAAAAGCAAACAGACGAACAGAATAATGTGTTAAACTATTTTTTTCCAGATCTAAAATTTTTTGATGATAATGAGGAAAAAATTTTGTGACATTGGTATCAAAAACAAATATACTGTTGGTATCTCATATTTTCGCAGAGGTGTGCAACGATGAAGGATAAGAAGGATGTGTTCTAGAGCGTGTTTTAAAGGTTTTTCAATTGAACTAAATATTTATATGGGGCACTTTGTAAGACCAAGAACGTACAGATTGGTACCTAGAACTTTTTCGTTCTATTATGTAAGTATTTTAGTTAAATTTTTTTTTATAAATTTGTGGAAAAAAATAGTACTAGTTATAAATTAAACTTCTGAGGTGAGTTTCTTGATTTTTGTCTCTATTTTTGCAATTTACACATCTGCACATAAAAGTCCACGTGCAGGACTAGATTGCAAGTAAAGAAGTTCCATTAAACTTTCGAGATTTCTCGCCTAGTTGGTATCGAATGGTCAAAATCCTTGGTGGTGCGTTATATTTCATTCATTAAGACTCTGGCCTGAAAGAAGAAAAAAATGTCTTAACCATTTCTGCAAACTTAATTTTGGTATTTTGAGCTTGCCTAAGTGTTTTTGCAACAGCTGCTCGCATAAGTGCTTTTGCGATACTGATATTTTTTTACAGCTGCTTAAATTTTTTAAAATTTTCAGATTCAGGGTTTCCACAAATTAGTTGGACTGTGCAAAAAAAAAACGAAAAACGTCGAACAATTCAATGTACGGGGATAGTTGGAACAGTTTTTGTTTCGATCTGTTTTTGCAGGACTTATTTTGCCTGATTAAGCGAGTACTTATTTTTGTATCCGTTGCTAGAATTTTTAGGATGCGTTGTTCAAAGACCACGCCTGAGAACCGTTTGTTACTATATCCATCATATATAAGTTTCATGTCGGTGTTTTCAAGTGAAAGCCATTATCATTTTTTTATTTTTCTTCTCCTGCAAAGAATGCATCTTTTGCCTTCTTCTTGCGAAGGATGACGCGAAGACGATACGAAGAATGCATCTTTTGCCAAAGAAGGGGCTTTTGCCTTTGAGTGAGTAAAATCTTTTCCGTGTACTGCTTTTTGGTACTACTAATCCCAAGTCTCGTGTTTTTGCATGCTGGCCCACATTTATTTCATTGATATGTCTATATAGTTGTCCTTCCTTGTAGTTGAATTACACCTGAGGAAGCCAGTTGGATCTTTCGATTGCAAAAACAAATTAATAATTCATTAAATCATTACATCACAATTGCTGGTAAAAAAGTTTAATCCAAGTTTATTAAAAAAATTTGTAAGCCATCAAAACAACGAGCCTGAAGCCGAAAACAAAATATGATCATTGGGTCTCGTTGGCACGTATATAAAGTCTGAAAAGTTAAATCTTGAATTGAAGTCATTCTACTCTGTAACTAGCAATCAAAAAAAGGAAAAAAAAACAAAATCAATTAGAAAAGACAGTGCTCCAGAACAATCAATTTCGCTTGAAAATCACGAGTTGAAACATTCTAGTATTTTAATTGCTGTGAGTATGAAAAGAACGCGTAGTGTTTTATACTCAAAGCAATTTTCTGTCATACTCATACAAATATTTCTGAGATTGATAAATTGTCAACTTCAAATTTATCAAAAAAATTGAGATTTTCTGGACAAATATCTGTTTAAATTATCAAAAAACCGACAGAAATTGAATCAAAAACTCTCTCATAGGAGGACAAGAGAAAACTATCCATCCATGCTCATGAAAATGGCACTTTCTGCTGGAAATTAGTGGATTAAACCGTTTAGTGACCCTTCTTTATCTTTAAAATAGAAACAATCAACAGTAGCTCTATCAATTAGAGCAACATTTTTTGCAAAAAAAGACAAAAACCTTAGAAAAAATGTCAACAATGCAACGGAAAGAGATGGGATATTTACAGAACTCTAATCCTTGTTAATTCCTAGGAAAAAATAGCAGCCGAAAAAAATCAATTATGTTCTCGAAAAAATTATACGTGGCAAAGCCAATCCCACGGCCTAGCATTGGGTGCATAAATAGCGGTAATACTCGCAATTAGACAAGAACTTGAGACGACTTTTTCGATCTTATTTGAAATCAGTCCTGGTATAAAGGGGCAGAGATTTCAAGCAGCAATTCTCTATCAAAAGTATAATCGTTGAGTGCAAATCAAGGAATCTGATTTTTTTTCAAAACAACAGGGAACAAAAATTGCAAGCAAATATGCAGAATTTGTCTGCATTTGCTCAAATTGAACTGAAATAGCTAGATGCAACAGTCTGGACGATTAATTGCAATTTGCAAAAAGACCAGCTACACGCTGCATCATACTTGCTGCACAATATCTTACTATTTACTCAAAAGCAAACAGACGAACAGAATAATGTGTTAAACTATTTTTTCCAGATCTAAAATTTTTTGATGATAATGAGGAAAAAATTTTGTGACATTGGTATCAAAAACAAAAAATACTGTTGGTATCTCATATTTTCGCAGAGGTGTGCAACGATGAAGGATAAAAAGGATAAGTTCTAGAGCGTGTTTTAAAGGTTTTTCAATTGAACTAAATATTTATATGGGGCACTTTGTAAGACCAAGAACGTACAGATTGGTACCTAGAATTTTTTCGTTCAATTATGTAAGTATTTCAGTTAAAATTTCTTTATATAAAATTGTGGAAAAAAATAGTACTAGTTATAAATTAAACTTCTGAGGTGAGTTTCTTGATTTTTGCTTTATTTTTGCAATTTACACATCTGCACATAAAATTCCACGTGCAGGACTAGATTACAAGTAAAGAAATTCCAATAAAATTTCGAGATTTCCCGCCTAGTTGGTATTGAAGGGTCAAAACCCTTGGTGGTGCGTTATATTTCATTCATTAACACTCTGGCCTGAAAGAAGAAAAAAATGTCTGAACCATTTCTGCAAACTTAATTTTGGTATTTTGAGCTGCCTAAGTGTTTTTGCAACAGCTGCTCGCATAAGTGTTTTGCAATACTGATATTTTTTACAGCTGCTTAAATTTTTTAAAACTCTCAGATTCAAGGTTTCCACAAATTAGTTGGACTGTGCAAAAAAAAAACGAAAAACGTCGTTCAATTCAATGTACGGGGATAGTTGGAACAGTTTTTGTTTCGATCTGTTTTTGCAGGACTTATTTTGCCTGATTAAGCGAGTACCTTTTTTGTATCCGTTGCTAGAGTTTTTAGGATGCGTTGTTCAAAGACCACGCCTGAGAACCGTTTGTTACTATATCCATCATATATAAGTTTCATGTCGGTGTTTTCAAGTGAAAGCCATTATCATTTTTTTTATTTTTCTTCTCCTGCAAAGAAGGCATCCTTTGCCTTCTTCTTGCGAAGAATGACGCGAAGACGATACGAAGAATGCATCTTTTGCCGAAGAAAGGGCTTTTGCCTTTGAGTGAGTAAAATCTTTTCCGTGTACTGCTTTTTGGTACTACTAATCCCAAGTCTCGTGTTTTTGCATGCTGGCCTACATTTATTTCATTGATATGTCTATATAGTTGTCCTTCCTTGTAGTTGAAATACACCTGAGGAAGCCAGTTGGATCTTTCGATTGCAAAAACAAATTAATAATTCATTAAATCATTACATCACAATTGCTGGTAAAAAAGTTTAATCCAAGTTTATTAAAAAATTTGTAAGCCATCAAAACAACGAGCCTGAAGCCGAAAACAAAATATGATCATTGGGTCTCGTTGGCACATATATAAAGTCTGTGAAAATTTAAATCTTGAATTGAAGTCATTCTGCTCTGTAACTAGCAATCAAAAAAAGGAAAAAAAACAAAATCAATTAGAAAAGACAGTGCTCCATCACATTCAATTTCGCTTGAAAATCACGAGTTGAAACATTCTAGAATTTTAATTGCTGTGCGTATAAAAAGAACGCGTAGTTTTTTCTTCAAATATTTCTGAGATAGATAAATTGTCAACTTCAAATTTAACAAAAAAATTGAGATTTTTTGGACGCATATCTGTTTAAATTATCAAAAAACCGAGAAAAGTTGAATCAAAAACTCTCTCATAGGAGGACGAGAGAAAACTATCCATCCATGCTGATGAAAACTGTATTTTCTGCTGGAAATTAGTGGATTAAACCGTTTAGTGACCCTTCTTTATCTTTAAAATAGAAACAATCAACAGTAGCTCTATCAATTAGAGCAACATTTTTTGCAAAAATGACAAAAACTTTTGAAAAAAATGTCAACAAAGGCGACGGAAAGAGGTGGGATGTTTACAGAACTCTAATCCTTGTTAATTTCTAGGAAAAAAGTGCAGCCGAAAAAAATCAATTATGTTCTCGAAAAAATTATACGTGTTAAAGCCAATACCACGGCCTAGCATTGGGTGCATAAATAGCGGTAATACTCGCAATTAGACAAGAACTTCAGGCGACCATTTCGATCTTATTTGAAATCAGTCCTGGTATAAAGGGGCAGAGATTTCAAGCAGCAATTCTTTATCAAAAGTATAATCGTTGAGTGCAAATCAAGGAATCTGATTTTTTTTTCAAAACAACGGGGAACAAAAATTGCAAGCAAATATGCAGAATTTGTCTGGATTTGCTCAAATTGAACTGAAATAAAAAACGAAGGACCCATGCTAAGTGAAATTGTTCGAAAAACCGCTAGATGCAACGGTCTGGACGATTAATTGCAATTTGCAAAAAGACCAGCTACACGCTGCATCATACTTGCTGCACAATAACTTACTATTTACTCAAAAACAAACAGACGAACAGAATAATGTGCTAAACTATTTTTTCCAGATCTAAAATTTTTTGATGACAATGAGGAAAAAATTTTGTGACATTGGTATCAAAAACAAATATACTGTTGGTATCTCATATTTTCGCAGAGGTGTGCAACGATGAAGGATAAAAAGGATGTGTTCTAGAGCGTGTTTTAAAGGTTTTTCAATTGAACTAAATATTTATATGGGGCACTTTGTAAGACCAAGAACGTACAGATGGATACCTAGAACTTTTCGTTCAATTATGTAAGTATTTCAGTTAAAATTTCTTTTTATAGTTTTGTGGAAAAAAATAGTACTAGTTTAAATTAAACTTCTGAGGTGAGTTTCTTAATTTTTGTCTCTATTTTTGCAATTTACACATCTGCACATAAAAGTCCACGTGCAGGACTAGATTGCAAGTAAAGAAGTTCCATTAAACTTTCGAGATTTCTCGCCTAGTTGGTATCGAATGGTCAAAATCCTTGGTGGTGCGTTATATTTCATTCATTAACACTCTGGCCTGAAAGAAGAAAAAAATGTCTTAACCATTTCTGCAAACTTAATTTTGGTATTTTGAGCTTGCCTAAGTGTTTTTGCAACAGCTGCTCGCATAAGTGCTTTTGCGATACTGATATTTTTTTACAGCTGCTTAAATTTTTTAAAACTTTCAGATTCAGGGTTTCCACAAATTAGTTGGACTGTGCAAAAAAAAACGAAAAACGTCGAACAATTCAATGTACGGGGATAGTTGGAACAGTTTTTGTTTCGATCTGTTTTTGTAGGACTTATTTTGCCTGATTAAGCGACCCGGGTTGAGAAAAAAATGCAAAAAAATGTAAGATAAGCGGTGAAAAGTTAGTTTTTTCACCGCAAATTTCGTACATAAGTTTGCGGTGAAATGCGGTGAATGCGGTGAAATTATGCAAGTTCACCGCTAGACTAAGCGGTGATCTTACAAAAATTCGCCACAATTCACCGCTAAAACATGTAATTTCACCGCCCTTACAAGGGTCCGAACCTCTCACCTCCTGCATGTGATCCACTTCTTCTTCCACTGCGCCATCTCTCACTAAATTCTATTATTTTTTGTTTGAATATAAATCGAATTCACTCTACTTTCTGCAAAACATGCGCGGTGAATTTTTGTAAGAATTGCAATTTTTAGCGGTGAAATTACATATTTTAGCGGTGAAATGTGGTGAATTTTTGTAAGTTCGCCGCTTACTCTAGTGGTGAAATTACATAAATTCACCGCTTAGAAATAGTGTCAAAAAGATGTAAGGTTAAGGGGTAGTTTTAGTGGGAAGGCAAATCTAACAATTCCTTTCAAACTCACAATTAATTTCACCGCATTCTTTGCTGATCTCAAACATCTTTAACAATTTTTTCTAAGCGGTGAATTTATGTAAGTTCACCACTAAGTTGAGCGGTGAATTAATGTAATTTCACCGCATTCACCGCTTATCTTACAAAATTTGGACACTTTTTTTCGAAGCAGTGAATTATGTAATTTCACCGCTAAATTCAGCGGTTAAATTATGTAATTTCAGCGTTACCAGGCGATAAAGTTTTTTTCACCGCATTCACCGCCGGATTTATGTAATTTCACCGCATTCACCGCTTATCTTACAAAAATTTCCGCATTAACCGCTTATCTTACATAATTTTGCATTGAATGGCGGTGACACCTCGACCCGGGGAGTACTTATTTTTGTATCCGTTGCTAGAATTTTTAGGATGCGTTGTTCAAAGACCACGCCTGAGAACCGTTTCTTACTATATCCATCATATATAAGTTTCATGTCGGTGTTTTCAAGTGAAAGCCATTATCATTTTTTTTATTTTTCTTCTCCTGCAAAGAATGCATCTTTTGCCTTCTTCTTGCGAAGGATGACGCGAAGACGATACGAAGAATGCATCTTTTGCCGAAGAAAGGGCTTTTGCCTTTGAGTGAGTAAAATCTTTTCCGTGTACTGCTTTTTGGTACTACTAATCCCAAGTCTCGTGTTTTTGCATGCTGGCCCACATTTACTTCATTGATATGTCTATATAGTTGTCCTTCCTTGTAGTTGAACACTTCCTGGTAATCATAGCCCAACCATTCAATGTAAACCACCATTAAATACCCTTTGATTCTCGCGTTATTTCTTCCTGTTCTTTGATTATGATCATTAATTGCGGTTGGAATAAAACAACACTTTTTTCGCCTAGTTTATCCAGAAGGTCGTTATAATGAGGAACAGATGAGGTCCCTGGATTGCGCTCTTGGGGTGAAATTTAGGTATACTAGTATACCAGTAACGGGACCTGTTTTGGATCAATGATTAGTGAGTGATTAAATGCAAAAACAAATATGTTGCCACCAATATAATTGTCCCTCATTGCAATGCAATTAGTTGTGCCAGAGGTAAGATGTCAGAAACTGTCGAGATAGTTCCGAAAAAATGTCTGACTGAATTTTGCTCGGAGAATTTATATAATTCGCCTAGATAGACTAGTTTTATAAGGAGGCTGGAAGATCTTATGTTTTCTGAATCCAAATTGTTGCCGTTGAGTTTTTGAGTTTACGTTCTTGTATGCTTAATCAATGAGAAGATTCACCAATAACTTCAGATTTATTGCAAAGGAGATTAACTGATCTAATTTTTCCGATATAGCATTCATCGCCCTCTCTTATAATCAGAATGAATTAGGAAGGACAATTTTACTCAGAATGGTTCCAACCGGTAGGGACACCAATTTCAGAAACCTTGAGATAATAGACCAAAAAAAATTCCTAACTCTTCTGGCCCTGTTGACATTTTAGGTTTTAGTGATGTCAGGTACACAAAAATGTTTTTATCTCAGAACAGTTATTAGGTTTTTTCTGCTAATATGCTTCTTTTGTGGAAAACAGTAGAAAATCTTTGCATTACAATGGCACCTAATAGCTCACATTTGAAGTGGAAATGGAAAAAAGCTGATCTAAGGCACCAACAGCATTATATTTCTTAAAAATAAATACATCGGTGTCTGCTAAACAAAGCAAAACTCAACGCGTACGCAGGATATGCGGTTCCAATTGTTAAAAATGCAACTCAAGCCTGAACAAAACAGAAACAAAAGAGATTCAAGGGCTCCAAAAAAAAGCTATAAGCTAGATCCCAATTAACTGGGAAACGAACTACGGGAAAAGGCTCAAAAATCTGAACCTATTTCGTCTCTACTTATATGTTGAGCTACATGATCTGCAACTTTTGCTTGCTTTCCTCACATCAACGTTCCTATCAGAAAAAAATCTCGTTTGAGGTGATCGTCTAAAGAACAGACAATTCGAGCACAAAAAAAGCATAAAACAAACAAGAAGGAAAAGGACAGGTGAAAATTTCTGAAGACGATGCAGTAAAATGCTATATATATGTAAAATCACAAAAATGCCTATACATATAAATGTATATATAATTATATATATATATATATATATATATATATATGTATATATATATGTATATATAGAGTTAACTAAAAAGCGCTGTACTGAATTTTGCTGGAATTGATTTTCTAGGCATATTTCACCAGTCAACTCTTGCACTTGGAATTTTTTTGTTTAACTGCAATAAATTAAACCCGGTACAGAAGGTCACAGCAGCCATTATTGAAGGTATGCTAAGAGCAGCGCCACAACACTGAATACTAAGCTGCAACAATTACTAAAGCGCCCTCCTCAATCATGGTAAATATACCATAATGGGGGCTATAAGTGGAAAAAAGCCAAAGCGGTTGCCTTGTTGTATCGGAAAGTTTTTTGGATTTTTTAGGTAACATTTTCTGATGGAAATGTATTTTAAATTCATGTCGGCAAAATTCATAAATCCAACTAATAATTCTTCAGACGAAAGAGAAGATACGCCGGTAAAACCTAATGGAAGTAGCACTTGTGGCATCTTTGAGGCTGCCAAATGTCAGCAAAAACTTTCAGAAAGGGACTCCCCTAACCGTGAGAGGGATTCTTTCCCATTATAGCCCTCGAGCTCAGGTGACATTTAACCTTTACACTCCCTAATCATGATAAACACGCTAAAATTGGGGCCATTACTGTGAAGAAACATGAAAAGAGCAATGCTCGGAACATTTGACTTCCAGGAAATGTAATTCAACTGAAAAAGCAGCAGTGGTTCCATGAGATTTCCAAGTATTCACAGTGACTCGACTAAGAGAAGGAAATCGAATTCTTCAACCAAGGAGGAAAGGTTTTCTGATCTGTTTGCGCTCTACAAAAAACGACATGCAGCTACTTAATGCTGCTTTTTCACATAATGTTCAACCTTTAAACTCAATTTTTGAGAAATATTTTTCGGATCTTTCGGTCGTTTTGGCCCCCAATAAGTTATGCCCCTCCCCACAGATACAGAGCACGTGGCATTACAGTGTTAATAAATATGAGAAATTTGAACACGCGCGTCCAGGGATGCAAATAATATTCACCCACTAACCTCGGGGACCAACTGAAAGTGTCTATTTTGCTTTTACTATTGACTGCTTTAGAAGAAGCTATTCTTGTTTTATTGCGGTGTGAATCGTTCTGATGTTTTTTGTTCGTATTGTGGCGTTAAACTTATAAAAAGCCATCGATAGTTTTAAGTAATCATCTGCGGTCTGTTTTAAAGTAAGTATTTTAATGAAATGGTGGTGATCATCCAAATACTAGACAATTCGAGCGCATAAACAAATACCAAACGAGAACCAACAAGACATGAAAAATTGCTGAAGACGTTGCTGCCAAGTTTTCAGAATCTGTTAAATCACAAAGATGTCTAGATAAAGCTTCAACAAAACTGGCTGAACTGAATTATACTGGAGTCAATTTTCTAGGGATTTTTCATTAATCAACTCTTGCATTTGGAACTTTTTATGCGAAGACTACAACTTCAAACCCGGTACAGAAGCTCAAAGTTGGCAACTAATGAAGGGAGGCTTGTCCTGCTGTCACGACACTGAAGCCCAAAATACTACTGCTACTACTACTACTACTACTACTACTACTACTACTACTACTACTACTACTACTACTACTACTACTACTACTACTACTACTACTACTACTACTACTACTACTACTACTACTACTACTACTACTACTACTACTACTACTACTACTACTACTACTACTACTACTACTACTACTACTACTACTACTACTACTACTACTACTACTACTACTACTACTACTACTACTACTACTACTACTACTACTACTACTACTACTGATACTACAACAACAGCTCCCCCAATCATGGTAAACACGCATATACCATAAGTGGGCTATATTTGACAAGAATCCAAAGCAGTTAACCCGTTGTATCGGCCACTTTCGTTATTTAATTATATAAGATATTCTGATTTGAAATAAATTTAAGGTCAGGTCTTGAAAATTCAAATCCAATTAAGAATTATGTACACGTAGGGCAAAATTCATTGGTAATAACTAAAAGAAGTAGCAATGGCTGCTTACTTGAAGTAGTCAAACCAGAAAATTTCAGAAAAAATTAACCATGACAGAGAGGTATCCTTTCCCTTTATAACCCTTCAGCTTAGTGGACATTTACACTATAATTCCCCCAACAACGGAAATTGAACCAAAATCGGGGTACAGACCCCAGAAAAAAAGAATACCTAAAGGGAATATTATACCTTCCAGCAAAATTGATACAACTGAAAATTATAGAATCTCTTAGGCATTTTTGCCCCCAGTACGTTGTGCCCCCCGTTACAAAGCACTTGATATTGCACAATTAAACAACATGAGAAACTGTGGCACGTGCGTGTGGGGGATGCAAATAATAAACAGCCACTAACGTGCATGCGACCAACTGAAAAGACATAATTTATTCACTATTGAACGCTGTAGTCTGTTGTTTTTTTCATTCATAACGAGGCGTTAAATTACTTTTCTTGCAATAGATATTTTTAAGTAGTCATCTGAGGTCTGCTTTAAAGTAATTATTGTCATGGTTGTCTAATGATCATGTTTTAACCAGCCAATTAGAGCACATTAACATAAACCAAACAAGAACAAGTGGGTAGGTGAAAATTTTTGAAGACGATGCAGTCAATTGTCAGATATATATAAAATCACAAGGATGCCTATATATATATATATATATATATATATATATATATATACGAATATATATATATATATATATATATATATATATATATATATATATATATGTATGTATGTATGTATGTATGTATGTATATATATATATATATATATATATATATATATATATATATATATGTATGTATATATATATATATATATATATATTAATATATATATTTATGTAGCTTTAACCAAAAAGCGCTACACTGGATTATAATTGACTCTCTAGGCATTTTTCAGCAGTCATTTCCTGCACTTGGAACTTTTTGTGCAACTGCAGCATAATAATCTCGGTACAGAAGGTCAAAGCAGCCATAATTGACGGTATGCTAAGACCAGAGCCACAACACTGAATACTAAGCTAAAACTATTACTAGAGCGCCCTCACCAATCATGGTAAATATACCATAATGTGGGCTATAAGCGAAAAAAAGCCAAAGCAGTTGCCTTGTTGTATCGGAAAGTTTTGTGAATTATTTAGATAACATTTTCTGATTGATTCAAGTCGGCGAAATTCATAAATCTAATTGCCAATTCTGTAGACGAAAAAGAAGATACGCCGTTAAAACATAATAGATGTATCACTTCTTGCATCTTTGAGGCTGCCAAACCGAAATCTTTCAGAAAATGACTACCCTGACCGTGAGAGGGATTCCTTGTCATTATAGCGCTCCAACTTAGGGGAAACTCAACCCTTACACTCCCAAATCATGATGAACGCGCCAAAATTGGGGCTTTTTCTGTGGAGAATTATCAAAAGAGCATTACTAGCAATATCTGATTTCCAGGAAAATTGATTCAACTGAAAAGGCTGCAGTGGTTCCATGAGAATTCCAAGTGTTCACAGTGACTCGATTAAGAGAAGGAAATTGGTTTCTTGATATGTGAAGGCAAGGTTTTTTCACCCGTTTGCTCTCTACAAGAAGGCTTGCAGCTACCTTAGGGTCCTTTTTCACATAATGCTGTACCTTCTTACTCAATTTGTGAGACAAATTTTTCGGATCTTTTGGTCGTTTTGGCCCCCCTATAAGTTATGCTCTTCCCCTCAGTTACAGAGCACGTGCCATTACAAAGTTAGTAACAATGAGAAAAACGGACAAGTGCGTCCGTGGGATGCAAATGACATTCATCCACTATTATGGGAGACAAACTACAATTATCTATTTTTCTTTCACTATTGAATGTTTTAGATATGAGTTGGTGTGTTGTTTTTCTTTGTTTATAACGTTGCGTTAAACTAATAATTAAGCAAACGTTATTTTTAGGTAACCATCTGGAGTCTGTTTTAAAGTAAATATTTTTATAATTTCTGTGGTGATCATCCAAAAACGAGACAATTTGAGCGCATAAACATAAACCAAACAAGAACCTAAACACAGGAGAAACTTTTTGAAGACGCTGCTGCCAAGTGTTCAGAATCTCAAAAATCAAAAAGATGTCTATAATTAGCTTTAACAAAAGTTCTAAACTGAATTTTACACCTGGAACCTTTTAGCAATTGCAACAAATTGAACTCGGTTAATACGTTCAAAAACCAATGTGCATCCAACCAAATAATAACTAATAGAAGTAGCACTTGCTGCACATTTGAGGTAGCCAAACCAAAAACTTTCAGAAAGGGACTCCCCTAACAGAGAGGGATCCTCTGCCAATTTTGACCCCCAGCTTAGTAGACATTTAACCTATATCCAACTCCAAATTATGGTAAACACACATAAAATGGTTGACAGACCCGAGTAAAGAGCAAAACTTAATATATTTGACTTCCAGGAATGATCCAACTGAAAAGGCTGCAGTATTTCCATGAGGTTTCCAAGTGTTCACAGTGATCCGATCTAAAGAAAAAAAATAATCTTTAATTCATGAAATCAAGGCATTGACGCGTTGGAGTTCTACAAATTTGACTTGCAGCTACTTGAGGGTCCCTTTTAACTTAATGAATTGTTTGTAAGAAAGATTTGTAAGAGAGTAAATTTTGAAAGAAAGATTTTTAGGATGTTTTGTCCCTTTCTACCCCACGCCATTACGTTATGCTCCCTACCCCAAGTTACAGAACACGTGCCATTACATTTTTAATCATTACGAGAAAATGTGGCACATGCCGGGGGATGCCAATAGAATGCACCCACTAACCTTGATAGACCAACTGAAAAGATTTTTTTCTTTCAGTATTGGACGCTTTAGAAGTTTTTCTTGTTCTCCTGAGAAGTGAGTCAGTCAGTGTTTTTTGTTCGAAATTAATAATAAAGCAATTGATTTTTTAAGTAATGATGTTAAATGAAATAAGTAAATTACATTCTAAAATAGAGCAAACAAAATTTTCATATTACGTAATGTTTAAATTGAAACGTATAATGTAGCTTTGAAATATGGGGTCAGATAGGAATAAGTGTAGTTAGTTTAGTAACGAAAAAATGCACTAAAGATGTCAGTTCTTAATATCCGGTTGGCTCGCTAGGAAGTTTCGCAACTCCTCTAAGTCATGAACGACCGTGCGATTTTTGGAGTTTATTACATCCGTGGCTCGTCTTGGCTTCTTTGGTTTGGAGTAATCATTTATAATTGCTGGGGGTTTCACAGTGAGTGCATTGTTTGCAATTTTTGGAGATTCTGAGTTGGCAACTTGTTGTTTTTTGGCAAGGTGTGGCACCAATTTTTTCTTCTCTGAACATTTAACGCTGGGCCTGTTGATTTTGTGTCGGCAATTGTCACATTTAAGAGTGTTGTCGGATTTCTTGAGTTCTTTAATTAAGTAACTTGTCATTTATTGGAAGTAGAAACCGTCAGGAAGAACCGCCAGACTTTCATAAATTTCAGTGGTATCGCTCTTTGGTGCTGTAACAATTCGGCCTTTTTCTTCATGAATCATAACAGAATTTAAATTTAGAATTTTCGGGGTTTTGTTCCTGTTCATAAACTCAATGTCAACGTTAAGTTCTATGATTCTATGCTCGTGAAAGAATACAATATCTTTCATGGGCTTTGTTTTACTGAAAATTTAAAAATTTTTAAGCAAGATTAAGCGATGGGATGTAAGAATTAGAACAACACATTGGCCGGAATTGGCAGACGTGCCCCCGTTAAAAAAATTTGAAATTCTGGTTATTGAGTTAGTTTATTTCTTTTCAATGGTTCGAGTGACTGATGTTCGTCTATTTTAAATCTCGTCGGGGCTTTCGCTACACAGAAATAATTTTTCAATATTAGGTCTCTAAAAGGCTGTTGGGTAAGAGACGGGTGAAGGTGAAATTATTGGTGTTTACCTTCTGTATGATTTTTAGTGTGTTCTCAGTTGAAAACGACTTTTAGTGAAGGACGTGGTTTTTGTCGTGAATTGCCTTGAAGCAAAAGGTACAGTAGCATGTCAGTCTTGTTTTAGCGAAATGGCAAAAGTGTTTTGTTCTACAGATTTTCTCATAAACTCCGGAACTATAATTGTTGGCTAGCATGGATCATTTTTTGCATTTTGATGTCGCAATATGTAGAGGGTTGATCTCAATTAGTCCTTCAAGTAGGGGCTTTGTATGAAGGAGACGAGGAATTATTGACCTTTTTTTAGAAAAATGGTATTTTTTTGTTTGTGCTGGGAACAAGTGGATATTAGCGTATCTTGGTGGAGTTGGTATCCATACGAGGCTGTCCGTACAACGATGGCGTTGAATAGTTGGCCTGCGGAATCTAGTGTCGTGTCTGAGAGGCCGAAATTTGAGGTGATTTTGTTGGTACTTATCAGGGCCTTTTGCTGCAAACGTTGGACAGCGTTTGGTATAGCTGAAGTTAATCTGTAATTTGACACCCAGATAGATGAAGTCCATTGACAAACTCAAAAGGTTTATCGTTGAATGAGCATGCATTTGTCTTTTTCGGTCGTGTTCTGTTGCTAAATTTCATCAGTTTGTTTTTTGCAATGTTGACTTCGAGAAGGTTATGTTAGCAGTAAATAGACGGTGTTGTGATTTTTTGCATTAGCAGCAAGTGATTGCAAGGTCTCTGGACCTACTTGGCGTGGATTTGGAGCCGTATTTTTTGTCTTAAGGGTTCACCAGAACGATGCCCTATCTCTCTCTCTCTCTCTCTTCTCTCTCTCTCTCTCTCTCTCTCTCTATCTCTCCCTCTCTCTCTGCTTCGGCTTTCCTTACTGAATTTCTCTTTATTTTCAATGAATAGTTGCTTCTTGGTGCGGCATGTAGCTTTGATGTTCCAGAAGGTGTTTTTGCTGTCAGAGGTTAATAGGTTACTGTTGTCTTTATAAATTTGTTTCCATTTAATGTTTGTCGTGTACAGTTGACAGAAAAGCTACGACATGGATTTTTCGGGGATACTGTCTGAGGCAAAAACTTCACTTATATTGCAGTAGAGGTTGTTTAGGCCTAGGAATCTGTTTTTTTGGCAGACTCTAGTTGTAGTTGTTGCAGGAGTTTATGTACATTGCTGGTAAAGTATTTGTACGAATATTGCAAATGCGTTCTGTTAATTTATGTTAGTGGCTCTCAAAAATTTCCAGTGATAACTGTACTTGTCGGCGCAAACTGAGGAAAGTTTTGTGTATGTTGATTTCGAAAATGACCTCGGGTTTGGCGAAGCATAGATCTGCTGTTACTGTGACTTTTTTTCTCAATTTTAAATCAGAGGTTGTTAATGCATGTCAAAATGTAGTTTTGTCATAGTATATCAAGTTTTTTCAGCGATTGTTGTCGTTATCGATTGTGAAAATGATTCTGTTATTTATGTTTGTGGCTCTGAAAACTTCCAGTGATAACTGTATTTGTTGGTCCAAACTGAGGAATGTTTCGTGTACTTTGATGTCAAAGATAACCTTGGGATTGGCGAAGCAGAAATCGGTTATACTGCGACTTTTTCATTCTAAAACTTAAATTCAGAGGGGTTGTTAATGCTTCTCAGATTGCAGTTTTGTATTAGTTAATCAAGTATTCTGAGTGACTGTTGTCGTTATTGATTCTTGTCTGTAATAGAATGTCTGTAATAGAATGTCATGGCTGTCTATTTTAGCTACCGGTGTGGATTCCTTTTTTTAGTGCTGGGTGTGTTTCATAGCATATTTTAAGAGGATTGTCGTTTCCCGGTCATAGGTTGGGCTGATTTTTGTCCATTAAATCTTTTCAAGGGGTAGAGACAATTTGATATCTCTTGATCACGTGTATGTAGTCTGGTAGAGTTTGTCGCTTTTCAGGTGCTTCCATTCCATTCTTAGTTTCTGATTTTTGAGTTATTGCCTTGTTAAATTAATATATATATATATATATATATTATATATATATATATATATCTGCTTTGGCTTTCTCCATTGATTTACTCTTTTATTTTCAGTAAATAGTTGCTTCTTGGTGCGGCAGAGTAAAGGTCGCTTTGTTGTTCCGTTAGATGTTTTTGCCTCAGAGGTTGATAGGTTTTGGTAGTCTCTAGAAATTTGTTGCAAATTACTTTGTGTCATGTACAATTGACGGTCAAATCACGGTTTTGATTTACGCGATTTTTCTGTGGATATTGTTAGAGACAGTTATTCGGATTAAATCTCGTTTGATATTTTTAAAGCCTCGGAACGTGTTTTTGGCAGATTCTAGTCGTACTTGATGCTGGAAGTTAAGAACATTGTTGGTAAAGGCTTTGAGATCAATTTTGCGAAATGGTTCTGTTATTTATGTTTGTGGCTCTGGAAAACTTTCAGTGATAACTGTACTTGTCGGTACGAACTGAGGAATATTTCGTGTATTTTGATATCGAAGATAACCTAGGGATTGGCGAAGCAGAAATCGGTTACACTGCGATTTTTTCACTCTAAAACTTAAATTCAGAGGGGTTGTTAATGCATCTCAGATTGCAGTTTTGTATTAGTTATATCAAGTATTCTGAGTGACTGTTGTCGTTATTGATTCTTCAATTGAAATCTTCTGCAATTAGGACGTTATGAGACGGATCCATTAGTTTAATGGAGTCAAAATAATTGAGTCCGAGAAGTCCTCTAAGTCAAAACATGGGGAAACTTTGTCATCTAGCAATTACAAAACGAGATTGCAAGGCCTCTGGACATAATTGGCATAGAGCTGAAGCAGTTTTTTTAGGATTGACCAGAACGAT
>NC_134469.1:17675115-17847084 GCF_964194025.1 Convolutriloba macropyga | reverse complement strand
GAGCTATTCAGTTTCTAAAAATTTAGGTTAAAAGATATTGGCCTTGTTTTGTGAATCGTTCTTTGATTATTCGCAGATTTGGCAACTGAAGTGTAGTTATGAAGTCATATGTCATCGTGCCAATTTTTGTAGTAAATTTGAATTGCTTGAATTGAACTGCTTTTTTCGTTCTTTATAATTAAAAACAACTTTTGTTTTTGCCTGTTTTATTTGAATCTATTTAATGCATCTAGAGAACTAAAAATTTATTCATAAACATGATGACAACAATCGTTTTTAATCTACTGCTCTGAGCTACTACGGAAGTAAAACTAACACTAATCTAATGCCAAGTATAATATGGTTTGAGTTTTGAAGTAGGTCGAGTAAGAGAGTTGAGCTCTTTCCCATTATAGCTCCCTTATTTTATGGTAGCACCAATGATAGCTCCTTTCCTGGGATTGCTCAAATTACTGGTGAAGAGGGGGTATGGTATCATTATTTCGCGTGTTGCTATAATTGGAAAGCACAAAAGAGTTGTAACTAATAGATTTCCTGTTGATCTATCTGTCTATGAATTATACTGCGAATAAGAACTGCATCTGTGGTATTTGAAGCAAATATTTGATGCTAAGCTACCGGTTTAAGCTATTATTTAAATAGTTGTTATTTCAGGGTTTGGATTTACGACAGCAGTTCCTTAAAATGAAGTTAAGTTAAACAGCATCACCATCACATGCAAATGACGGAGCTCCATTTCATGATCTCCGTTTTCAGTTGTCAGTTTGCTTACATAAAAATAGATGGACTGATGCGAATTTCGATGTTATAAGTTTTATCAATTTTCATCGCAAAATAACTGAGTGTGTAAGCAATCTTTCCGATATATCTACAAAGGAATTGTGGTGCTACGTCACAAATTTAACAACGGATAAGTTACAAGCCAAGTGATTCGTGATTGTGCTTTTGGTTTCGTTTTCAACGGGCAATTTTATCGGAGTTTAAATTGGCACAAAACAGTCGTTATTATCCCCGGACATTGAGTATCGCGACTCTGGAGCCGTGGGGTCGTAGGGAGGTGGCGAGGGTGATCCAGGGTTGCTGGAAACACTGGTTGGGCGCTTAAGAGTCTGGGTTAGGATGTCGAGAAGCAAGCGAGAGTTGCGTTCATCCATGTCCAGAAATTCACGGTAGCCTTCGGTTCGTCGAACTAAGTCGATGTTTTTCTGAAATAATATTGTATTTTTTGTTGCAAGCGTTTCAATTTTTTGATTACGTTCCTATAGATAGTATGTTGGTTATCCAATATAAGTAAGCCAGATAATAAAAAAGGTGATGTTATTGAAGCTTGAGCAAGTGTGATCACATTTAGTGATATCTTGAATCCTATAAGTTCGGAACTGCGACTAGAAGAAACTTGCGAGAAAATCGGTTTATTCATTATCCATCTATTAGAAATGAATATCAATTCGAAATTGTCACTCACTTATCTAACTGCTTGTAATATCATCAACTCTATCTATCACAAGTATAATCATCTCTCGGAGAAAAAATGACCTTCTGCAGAGTTTGTTCTTTTTAGCTTTTCCTAGAGTGGATCTTTTGCATACCTTGATAAATTTGGCTGCTTTGTACTGCAAGTGTTCCCTTCCCTCTTTCCTGGCAACTTCCAGTACAGTGACGGCATTCTCAGGGTTGAGGTTGTTGACCAGGTCCAGTTCACACCTGTTGATAAGTTCATCACAGTTGAAGAAGGCTGCGATGGACAGGATTCCAAGTGAGAGCTGGCCAAATCCCACTGGGAGTCTTGCTGTGTAGATGTACATGAGCACCGCTGAAATTAAATTTAACTGTGTTCAAAGTTTTTTATCACTAAAATCACAGTTTTTTAGTATGACCGTTTAGTAGTTGTCGAGTTAGGTGATAAAGACCAAAAATTTCTAATGACGTGATTGTATTAAGAGTGGTTTTTTAACCAAATATATAGCTACATATAATTTACTAAGGATTTTTTTCAATATATTGGTGCCTGATATTTAGTGGACGACCCCCTTTGTCAACTGCACTGGCAAAAATAGATAATTAGCGTGCATTTTAGATAGCCTAATATAATCCCAATGCGAACAGACATGTACATTGCCAGGCCTCCTATGTTAAGTGCCATGTCTCTCATGTGATGTCGAATTTAATCCAGAACCAAACAACCAGTGCAAAATTTTCGGTAGTTAAGCGAAGTTCGAGAATGTTGGTTACTTAATTATCTTCTTGGACAAGTTGATAAATTTTGCTCGATTAATTAGTTCATTGTTTTTGTCGTGCGTTTCTCATTCAGGAAATGTTTGTCATTACTTAACTTTTGATCACACTTCAAAGCGCAAAACAGCAATTTGGGTTAGAGACTTCTACGAATCAGAATAACTGTGTGGCTTTATTTGCTTTGTGATGTGCTTTTCGGTCAATTTTGTTTTTGATCATTCGTAATTTTACCTCTCGCGAGAAAAGCGATAACTGTCTTCATAGACTGAATTTTATTAAGAATACAGTCAAGTTAAAAGAGTTGTCCTAAGCCTTGTTGTGCTTTATTCCTGGGAAAACAATCTTTGAAATTTGATGGAAAATTACAGGTGGAATTTAATTGAAGATTCATTTTTTAATGCGCCTATTTTTTGTTTCGGTATATGTTTATAGTTGTAAGAAGCATTTTTTGGCAATGATTTAGTTGTGCTTTATGGTTTTCTCTTTTTAGCGAAATTAGCGATCTTTTAGCGAATTGTCAATTGTTCCATGGTTTTGGTTCGTCAATTGTTTCCATGGTTTTCAATGGATGATGAATTGCTTTTAGACAAGCAGGTGATTGTGTCATGCTTTTCTTATTCGTTAACCACGTTGGCATAATCGACTCCAATTTCGGGTCAACTGATAGTTTTTTATTCTTAAACAAATTTTGTAGCAATTATATTAGTCCAGTCGGCCTTTTCATGCAATTTTTCTCATTACCGACTTTTAGCTGAAAGTTTTTTCGCCTTTGGCTTTTCGCCCTCAAAAACTAGATCGTTATGTAAATCCCGGAGGGCCTTAAGTCCTTGAGAGGCTTTCTGTGCGCTTTGCGAGTCTTTAACTGTACAAAGCACCGAAAGTTCAAGGAAAACAAATTCATGGTATGTGGGGCTGCTTTTTTGACCGTTTAGACCACCCTCTCTACCCCCCCCCCCACCCCAGCATTCCTAGCCACCTTTTCAGCCAAACCTCACTTCAACTCTAACCTTCGACCTTGACCTCCCTTTGAGACCTCCCTACCCTACTCCGCCTCGCTCAATACCCGCCATTTACCTCCTAAACAACAGCCAGCTACTGACGAAGCCAACCGCTGGACAGTCAATTGTTTATTGGACTATTGGATGCTTTTCTTTTCTAAACCTCTAAGTTCCAGTTAAAGCAATTTTGACTGGAACTTTTAAACGCATTTTTTCACATTAAGCGCTTGTGTCAAAACATGGAAAAATTACTTGGTGCCGTCATTACTGCGCATTGCACTCTTTTTAATGAAGCGGTAATGTTTTTCGAATAAGGCGGGGCGCAAATTTTTTAGTTTTTTGCTTAGCTTTGTAATTTGCGGACGTGCATTATTGATGTTCCTCTTTAAGTTTCTCACTTAAATATGCAAGGATGTTCACGCTTACCTTCAAAAGCATCTGGTTGGAAATGTTTGGGTAAGTTTACAATAGATTTTTTATCGTTCAGTCCTGAATAGAACGCCTTCATTCGCACCATGAGGAATGATCGATGACATCTGAAGATACGACTTCCGAGTTTGAACTGGAAGTCAGCTCCAAACTTATCCCGTTGAACAAACATTGTGTACAAGTCATCCATAAGCATTTTCTGTGCATGGCGACTGAGTCTTTGTTCACGCTCTTCGCGTGACGTCACAGTTTGGCTGTGTGCGAATTCGTCACTTTCATCTAGGATGCTCGGGTACACTGTTAACAATATAGGTGAATGTTTTAATTCTTCCATTTGTGCCTCAAAATGAGACAATTGGGTCATTGATGTTGGATTTATGATCGATTATAACAATTGAGAGGTCGACCGGACGTTTCAAAATACACTGACGTGTTATGTAATAGTTATTTACAATGGTGGTTTAATGTTAGCGCCAATAGCTAGAATAACCAAACCGCAAACACATTTCATTTGGCCCACTTCAAATCAAAGCCATTATGTTAATGCCCTAGAAATTTAGCAGCTTTTGAAGCTTTGGTTTGTAAATTCTCACAATTGGTCCGACAATAAGCAAATGGTCTGGTTCAAATTTCAGCTTCAGTGGGCCAAAGGGTTGGGGTGGTCTACAAAGAGTGGAACAAGTACCTGAAGATTCGTTTGCGTTTGCCGCCATGTAAGAATTACTTCGTCTCAAATCTGATTTTCTGGTATATAAGTCTGTAGTCGAATCTGAGGTATTTGGCTCTGGAACTAAGTTTGTTCTGTTGTGGTTAGCTGAGAAGTCTCTGCTGTTTCTATTTTGCAGTTTGTGGTTGCTCTTTTTGCCCGAAATGTAGTTTTCGCCTGTGAATGATCGGAATTCGGCGGACCTCCGCTTGCTCTTTTCGTCTAATCTGTCCCCGCTCTTAGAACGGCTGAAGGGCAGACTCTTCTTGAAACTAGGCCATCGCCGAGCGGGGGACAACTCTTCTTTCGTTATGGGTCTAGAACATTCAGGGTTATTGGACAGTGCAAATGGGAAACAATTTTTGGTTTAAAAATTTGAAACAAACTTTAAAAAGTTTAGTTATAATTCAACTGCAATTGTTGCAAACCCCTTTTTTTCTGTTATGGAAATTGTACAGTTTTTCGTGTTTCGAATCAAAACTTTTATTTCCTATGCTACATAAAAAAAAATTATTAGAATTTGAGTAATGAAAGAGATTTCATTATTTGTGAACGGCTGTGTGAAAACAAAATGAAGCAAATACTACAGACCTGGATTCCGAATTAGTGCGCTGGTCTTCAGCAGAAGTAGTTGAGCTGGTTAAGAACTCCGGGTACACGTAACTATTGCTTGTGATATTTTTAGGCCGGCTTTTTGCTGGACTGTTAGTTGCTTTTATGCGTACGCTTCCAAAACCGGTAGAAGCAATTTTTACTGGTTATTCTGTACGTATATTTTTTAGCTATAAGCCTTTGCGGCAAAAGGTGGAATAATATATGATAGTGTGGAAAACGCTAGAGCGGTAACGTTTAATAAGGTCCGGGAAAATGCGTTGCAGCAAAAGAAATATTATGTTCGGCTTGATTTCAACGCCGCAAGGTCGAATTTTGTCGTTTTTTCTGAAATCAACAATTCTGTACTATTTGTATGGAATTATTTTTGCTAGTTCGCGTTTCAACTGAGCTCTGAGTTGAATTACCACTAAATGGTGCAAAAGCAAGAAAGGCTCGAGAAATGAAAGAAAAGAGAATGATTTAACAGCGAGTGAACTAGAATTAACGAAAGAACAATTGTGCAGTTTTCCTGTTCTACAATTCAGATTACTATTCGCTATGAATTCTCCTACTGTCTTCATGTATTTTATTGAACCAATGTTACCACGAGCGTGTTTAGCTAAAATTATGGTGACATTTCACAAAGACTAAAAGTCATTTGAGCGATAAAAATAATCATCATGTAGCATTTTAATAAGAACGTGAACTTTTGTGCAAAAGATTTTTAGAATATTTCAGTCAATAGGGAACGTTATAGTGACTTTCGAAGACGCACGAAACAAACTTTGTTAAAAAAGTTTTCGGCCAATTGCTACGTCTTCTGTTTGAAATTGCACTTATTAATTGCATGTATATAGTAGCGCAGAATATATGGTAAGGGAATAACGTTTATGGTAAGAGAAAGAGCGAAAGGGTTGCTTATGTTGGTTGCTAATTCGTCTTCAGTTCTGTACACTGTAACAGACTTGAAACAAACGCTACTAGCTAGAGCCGTTGGTTCGTTGTTTGGACTGTAAATGACGTTAGTTGAATATTCGCTTCATCCTTGGGCAAAATGAGCGATTGTGTTTGGCAGAAGTGTCTATATACAAGGCTGATTGTGCAAATAGTTATTCGTGTTTTGTTTCCTGATATTTATTTCTGTTTGTTGTAATTAGAGAATGCATTCTGAAAGGTTGAAGCGAAAGTAGGTCAGTTATGATAGTGTGATGGTCAGTTATGATAGTGTGATGTACGGTGGACACTATGATGTGTTTCCGTTGACGTTGACGCCCACGCGTATTTAGTTTTATTTTGAAACCCCTAAAATGTGAATAAAAAACGGTGACTGTACTTCCATTTTTCCAGTGTTAAATTGGGAAATGTAAATTATTATGGGTCAGCTTGAGGCTGATGAGATGGCATTTTATATACTGTAATTTGGTACGTTTACGTGAACTGCTTAAAATGATTTCTGGTTTTCAAAATTTGCTAGCATTGCTTGACCAGAGTTTCAGCCGCAAGCCATATTAAGAAGTGATACTTTGTAGCGATAACTTCTTAATCTTGTACTACATTCAAAGTTTTCCGGTCTATTCCCTGATTGAATCAAGTCTCCTTGGTTTTCCAATTTAGTGAAATAGATGATTACAGACAAATTTCTTTGCAATTTTCGTTTTTTTTTTGATATTTTTTGTAAATTTGGATTTTCTATGAAATTATTTCTTCCGATTAGCTGCTATTTGTCTGAAGTTTATACATCGAGTCAATTTGCGGCGCCTAAAATCTATCGGACAGGTGGATGAATAGTGTCATCATTCTGAGTATATCATATAACACTTCATTTCTTGGAGGTGAAAGCTTGACAATGTTTACTGGGAATGCTTAAAAAATATTGCGAGTGTGATACTGTGTTCTAGAAATTAATTTAGTAATAATTTGAGTCCCAATTCAGATTCTAAACTGTTTTTTTTAGCTTTGATAGGTTTCTTTGTTATTGTCGCAAAACTTCTTATTGTCTTCCCAATGCGCAAGTAGGTTCTTTTTTAAGTTAATTACGAAGTTAATTCAAGTTAAGGAGGCTCGTTAATGTGCGTTCACACATGAAGTTCCGATCTACATTTTTGACTTAATTGTCAACCAAATGAAGAGATAACCAAAAATAGATGTTTGAGTTTTAAAAAATCGTTTCACACCCAAACTACTTATTAAATTACATAATTCCACGCCTCATTACAGAGCTCACGAGATCTGCCATGAAAAAGACTACGAGAAAAAACAGACAAAATAAGCAAAACTAAATATTTAACGGCAAAAAACTCATTATCTAAATGTAAAAGCACCTAGTAAACAACGCCGAAATGCAATCAAATAAAACCTGAACTGCACAAATTCAAATAAAACTATACAGCAGATGGGACTTTTCCTTAATTAGACTATGGAAAAAGTAAAAGAAAAATAATGAGGCGAAATTCATAAATCAACGTTTTTTAAACCAAATAATTTCAAGACGTTTTAAATAAAAATCATTAGCTTTTAGCAAAGTAAATAAAAATCATTAGCTTTTAGCAAAGTAGTTTTCAATAATTTTACTAAAAAGTTATTACAAAACTGATAGGACCTATCTTTGGTTAGACCAAGCCATAGAAACGTACTACAGATGCAGAAAAGCTCACAAAATTACAAACAATCTGCGAAAACACAAATTATTGAAGCCATTAAAATCATCTATCAAAGTATTGTTTATATTTCAATTGCTTTCAATACTAATTGAGCTAAAATTATACTGAACAATTAAGTATATCCACTTGGGCCTCATTTGAAAATAATTGGGCTCTTATTTTACGCAAATGTTGTAAAAGAGAAAAAAACACAAAAATTGACCATTCACAAAACATTTATGAAAACTCATATTGTCCCTCAAACAAAACATCAGTTACGACATAATGTGAACAGAAAGTTTAATTTCTGAATTAAAGGGAGTTTGATGGGACCCCTCAATGACGAGAATATGTTAAAAGTTGACGAAAAGCACAACAAAAACTATACCCTAAACTATACAATAAAACGAAGTAAATTTGAAAACAAATAATATCATGAACTTTAAGACTGAAGTCGCTCTGAACTGACTGCATAGGGTAATATCATTCATTCAATCCTCAATTAGAAGCTTGCGAGACCTCTCAGCATTTTACGACTGCATAAAGAATAAAAACAGCGAATTCTAAAAAAATGAGACAAACGTCTCGAACGCAATAAAAAATGAACTTTTCAGAACAAACGTTTCCTTATTCAAATAATTTTTTGACAAAAATAGGATTCTTCGTTCTTTAACTGCAAAAAATCAGCAAATATGACTTCAGCAATAAGACTTCAAAAAATCAGCAGATATGAACAAATATTTTAAATCCACGAAATCTTTGAGAAAACCCGAAATATCAACGACATTAAATTCAATAGCTTTCGACGAAATTCAGCAAATACGCTACGTTAGGCCTAGACGGGGAGAGATTGCTGTTTGTCGTTGACTAGTCTTCAATAAGACATCGGAATAGGTCTGACTATGAAAACTACAAATACAGGCAAAAACCATTAGAAAAAATTCATTAGAAAAGTGCGAGAAGAATGTGTGGACGCCGTTTAATCCACAGTCTTTTCTCTGAAAACTTTATCATGATTCTTTCAATGTCTTATCTGAGCCAATGGGAACTATAATGCGATAAGATTCAAAAGGACAAGAAATTGTGGAAAAAAACTATACAAAAATTTAAAAATATGAAAACTTGTCCATCGAAGCCATAAAGCCAATAATTACAACGACTTAGCTCACAACTCTTTTCTGAAACGTGGTCTTGCATAACACTAATATATATGAGCAAGGTTAAAGTAATCTCGATCACAAACCCTATTTGCAACGTAATAATGTTACTTTTGTTGAGTTTTGTGATTTGTAATGTCCAAACAGCCGATGACATTTTCTCCCACCTAGTTTAGTTTAAATATATGAATAGCTTGCATTTTAATGTCTATTGACCTGAAATTGACTCGTGGGCGTGTTGGTTAATATAGCACAGAATTTAAATGGCTCCCAGAGACCACCTTAACAAAGTATGTAAAAATAACTATCATGAATTATGTTTGAATAAAAAAGTTATATCAAAAATTTTTGCTTACTTAAATAATATAAACTTTTTGAATAACATTTTTGATTCCCATATTAATCATACGCATCTAGCGTTAACAACCATTACATCATGAGTGTAAACAATCATTACATGTAGCAAACTCACCCGAGCTTGTTTGTCTCCTTCCACCGCGTAGATACGGAAAGTTTGATCTGCGTAATAGGCAAGGCAGAGTTGAGAAAAATCAAAGTCTTGGTGAAACAAACATGACATTAATCAATGATAGATTAAAAGTTGTTCGGATAAATCAGCGAAATGATGACATCTCAGGCACTGAAATCAGCTAAATGAAATCAGCGAAATGAAGACATCTCAGTTTCTATATTTTTTTGACCAAAACATGTGAACTAAACTTTTATTACATATACAAGGGGAAAACAAGAGGATGATCAATTTGAAAGTAAACATGGAGTTGATTATCTGCAACAATCTTCCATTCCTGTCGTATTTTGGCTATAAAAAATCTAGTTTTGCATAATACCACAGGAGCCAGAAATTGTGGATAGAAATCTATTAGCTACAGTAATTTATAAGGATTTTAAAGTGAAAGATAATAAATAGGATTTTGTTTTTAAAGATAAGCTGCAAACGCGGGTGAGCTTCAAAACAAAAATATAAATTCCTTCTTTAATTGCTCTCAAACAAATTTGTAGCAATAGTATTAGTCTTTTGGTTTTTATGCGATTTTTTGCTTGCCCGATTTTTCGTCTGACCCTTTTGATTTCTCGTCCTGAAAAACATTTATTGCTCGGATGGCATTAAGTTCTCTTAGAGCTTTACAAGTCAGTCTCTATGAATGCGATTCACCAAAATTGTTTTGAGGTGACAAATTCATGGTGTGATGGGCGGTTCTTAAACGTTTGACCCCCTCAATCACCCCTCCCCTCTCACTCTCCCTCCTCCGTTCTCGAAAACTCCCCCGTACACCCTCCTCCACCCGGCGATTTGACCCCCCCGTCCAAAGCCAACTGCTTCCTAATCGTTTGAGAGAAATTTGCCTGACGTTAGTCAGTTATGTTAGATAATTCTATACTAAGTGAAATTCAGGGGAAGGCGAATACTAAGTGAAATTAACGGGAAGTTTTGTCTAGCATATGGTCCCTTCTAAATTGTTTGCTTCGCCAGTCGATCGAGAGTAATTCGCCCGACGTTAGTCGGTTTATATTCGGTTTTTAAAATTTTACAGGTGAACTGATCCATGAAATTTGCTAGAAATAACTCGGCAGAATCCCTACAACATGCTAGGACGTTGACTTCGTTAAGATTTTATCTATTTGTTAAAGTAACTATGGTTTGATGTTCTAATTTTTTATGTACCTAGAGAACTGCAAAGTCATTGGAGTGCAATTAGAGTAATATTTTTCTTTCGTTATAGTATAATACCGACCTGTCATCCTATCGAAATTTGCCAATCATTATTCATGGGTTGTTTTATGCCTTTTTTTGTGAATTGTATTCTTCTTTTGCTGTCACGAAACTTCTACGAAAGGTTGTTAAAACAACATGGACATAAAAATTTCGAACATGTTCACGAATGTCTGATCATCAGGAATTATTTATTATTTCTTGAATATAAAGTTTTTTGGTGGCTAGTAAACAGGAATTTTCGGTTGTTCCCAGACATCTTTTTGTAGTTTCTTTCTTAACTTTTCAGATAAAAAATTCATCCTTTCCCCGGCACTATATACAGAAATTCGTAAACTTATGCGAAAATTTTGTCAATAGTTTCAAATTATGTCATAACCAATTAGTCCTCTTAATAGCCCTGGTAGAACATTTGCTTTTTACAGTTTCACCCATTACCGATTCTCCCTTTTCCGATTTGAGGTAACTGTTTACTTAGTAGCATATGTAAAAACTCGCTGAAGGGAGAACACTGATCAAATTCGTTTCATGTATTTAATATGACGATTTCATATTCTAATTTTGCACTTCTCGGGTATATCATTTCAAAATTTTGTTCAAATTGTTTTCAATGTTCTTCTCTTTTTTAATCTATTCATGAAGATTTCAAGGCTGAGTAGAGGGTTGAATTTCGTTAAATCCAGGGAACTCCAATTAGATTTGGTGTGAAAACGGTAGCTATGAATTTCCTGGCTGAAGAAATCACTTCATGTATTAATTACACTCGTTCCCTTTTGATTCGGCACGCTTCGTGGCAGAGAACTCAGCTTTGAGAAAATCGAGGAATAATCAATTTAAAGCTTTGATTGCTTTGGTTTAGTCTTCCCATAACACTTCGAAATTTCTAATGATCGATTTATAAGCGCAGTTACCGATGTCATTATTGGTGAAATCTTAGAAATCATAATCAAATTAATGATTATTGTTCTGACAATTCGTATCATTTCAGATCAAGTTTTGCACTAATTATCAAGTAGCTGCTCGAGTATCAAACAACGTTTCAATCAAACTTCTCTGGTACACATAAAAGAGTGTGTAAAAGAAGAAAGAAGTCAGATGACGTAATACCCAAGAATACGTGACCTTGAAATCAAACGAGACGTCAAGCAAATAAGTGAGTTGCATGAACTTCATGTGGATTATATGGGTTTTGTAACTATCTGAACTCTTGCAATGATAAAGACAGGCTTTGTGCTCGAATGTTACGAGTTCGAATGTTAAGAGTTATATGCGCCACCTAGAATTGTAGTAAAGTGTTGTGATGCCATCAGCATCTTGACCTTGTGGAATTAATTCAAGTTGATGACTTGCGGCGAGGTCACCGGTGTGGTGTCATCAAGTTTTGTCTCAAATGAAGCAAAAAGAAGCTTGAGTGGAGTAATCGTTCCCTTCAGTTCTCTGTTTAGTTTCAATTTAATTACTTGTCATTTTTGAAGAAAATAGTCTGCATTACTGCTTCTGAAATTTTTGAGGGCAATCAGTACTTCTACGTTAATTTTCAATGCAGCTGGAAGATTTGTCACACTCAAACTATCGAAGTTAAAGCATTTTTAAAATTCGAAGCAATATAAATAATGATTTTTATTTTTTGAGTGAGTGGATTAAGTCCTTGATAGGCATAATTTATAAGGAGCAATTAAGTACGAGTACCACAAATGTTTTTGTCCAATTCTTTTTCTCTTTCATGATCGTGTTTCTATCACACAATTAGTTTTCAATATTGAGGACAAATTGTTATTCAATTAAATCAGCTCTTGACCTTAGATTAATTTTGTGAATTTTTTTCTCACTCAAGATTTTAAAGAACGGCTTGTCGTGATAGTTCCCCTGGTGTGCAGATTGAATTATCGTAAAGTAGCTCTATGCTTCATTTTTGTGCAATAACCGCGCAAAACTATATAAAAAAGTGCGATGATAGAAATTTCACTTGACTTTGACCTTGTGATTTTACTTTGTTCAACGTAAATGCACTTGCTTTGTTGTTAATGTACTTAATTTGCTTCCATTTGAAAATTTAAGAGCATTTCAAAAATTTTTGCGGCTTCAGCATGTTTTGTCTTTTCCAGATCTCAATTTAGAAGTACACTTTCTGAAGCAGGAGCTCACTACTGAAATCCATAGATGTGATGGAACGTGACGAGACTTCGCCTCCACTCTTACCAATCATATCGCCCGACAAACGTGGCGATGCCGAGAACCTTGAGAAAGAGAGAAAACCCCGCGATCTCACAATGAACTGGCTCGAACACCCCATATTCCTGTTTGGAGATGTTGTTAAAGGCTTCGGAAGGGGCAGTCGTCAGTTAGGAATCCCCACAGCTAACTTCCCAGAATCTGTTGTGAAATCTCTACCCAAGAATTTTAACACCGGTAAGGATTCACTGGTTTTAACAGATACTTAATAGGTAGAGAGCAAGTTTGCTTACCATTGGCCATTTAGCGAAACCTATATTGTTTGATGTTTTGTGTACATTTTTTTCATTTTTTTGCAGCGAATCAGTTTCAAAGCCGAAGTGCATGCAATAAACTTCCTATTGATGTTCAAGCAATCTAATTAATCCATCCCTCAAACTTATTGGGGGTTTATACTACCTACGGATTTTTTTTTAATTTTCCATTTCTCGACTAACAATTGAGCCCGAAAGTTTTCAAAATGTTAATACTTTTCCGGCCTTGTCAGACTTTGCCTACGCTTATTTGCCTAATCACCTCTACATAGCGATTATAAAGAATCTGGGATCTAGCGCTATTGCTAATAGAAACTACTTGATAAGCGAGCAGATCCTAAAGAAAAAGATCTAGGAAGGAAAGCTGAAACATTTTGAAAAATAAAAAAACGTTTGCTTTTTTGTTAAAAATCTGTTTTATCGGATAGGGTTTATAATCCGATAACAAGTATTTTGTATTTGCATGAACTTCTGATTGCTTCCGAAATTGAGGATAGATACGATATATCTGAAAAAGTTTTAGAAACATTTTCAGTGAACTGTTTCAATGAACGTTTGTATATAATTTTTAACTTAATTGTCTACAAATGAGGAAGAGAAAGAATACTTTCAAAGATAGGCATACTCTTGGTAAATAATTGGTTAATGAGTAATTTGTCTTAAAAGAAAACCGATGAATTAAACCAATGAAATAAACACTGCCGTATTGGAGAGCCCTTGATACCTGCCATGAATAAAAATACGAAACGAGATGACAACCAAAAACAACAAAGCATCAATTCCCGTCTAACTCAAAATCTGTTTGCTTTTTTGAATCAATAACGAAATCAAAATACATCAGTAAAAAGCTTAACTAAAAATCAACGTGTACTTCACCTCAAAGCAGATGTAACCTTTCCTTAATGAGACTTTGTAAGATGTCAAGACAAACAAGAATGAACAGAGGCAAAATCAACCATCTTTCAACTTCAAATACTGGAAAGAGTCATGTAACTCCATAGGAGCCATTGGGAGCATTCGTTAGCGAAATAATGAATTAATTAATTCCAACTTAGAGAAATAATGATACTTGCCGTTAATGAGATTGGGAGACAAGATTACTACAAAATCAATTGACAAAAATAATTGTTAATATTGACCAAAAATCAATATCAGTTTTTTTACAAGCGCTTAAAGTCAAAATGGCAGTAGATAATAGCAGACAAAAGTCTAAGTAGTATGAATTGAAACATCATTTAACATTTAATTGGCATGAGTAAAAAACAAGTAATTGGCATGACCATTGTCCTAAAAACATGTGGGACTGGTCATTACTCAGACTAGGTAACAAGTAGACAAAAAAAGAAAAGAACGAAGTTTGGAAATACGTTTGTATTTTTGAAAACCAGTTCAAAGTAATCAAAACCATTAGCTCTTAACTGAAAATACTGGATAGGCATTTTTATACGTCCTGACAGTGAGCCATTGAAATCTCTCATTATCAAGAGTTTGTCATAAGACTACAATAGAAATTGACATATACATCTAATAGTCAAGTATTCAGTTAAAGTTTGGGAGCAAACGGTGCCGAAGTCATTAAAAGCATGAGCTATTCATTAAAGCCTTTTTATATGATTAACAGCTCTCACTATCGAAGTCAATATAAACCGTAATTTATGCTGTTTTATGACACGGAAACGAGAAATAAGGAACAAAAAATGGTCAAATATCTGAAAAAAAATTATTACAAATTAATCAAATCACAAAAGAATTATGAAAATCAAAACAACGGAGTCCCATCACCAAAAAACAGAAACAACGTTTTATCTCGAGAAAGATGATGTAAGTTGTGTCTTCATTAGATAATATGAACCAAATTTTCTGAAAGAAAAATCGAGGAAACTCAAAAACTTTTATTTTTTAAAGCCTAAATTTTCAACTATAGTGAATCAGAAAATTCTTTGATCTTCATGGTAAGCCAATTGTACATCAAATTAGTGAAGACTAAGTCTTAAGACAAGATATTAAGAATGAATACAGACAGAACTCAACAAACAATGTTACAATAACATTGTTGATTTCATCAAAAACTTTAGCTCTCAATGGAACAGATTGTGACTGTTTAAATGAGGTATTGTTGAATATTAATGAGCCTTAGTTGAATATCAATGTGCCCCAAGGGACTATGTGAAAAAGACAACAAAAGACCACCACACGCAGTGACCGGTATCAAAAGTTTAAAAAACAATCTGAACTCACATATCGTCATAGCCATAAAGTCATCGGTGGTAACGTAAAAACAATAAATCAGTTATTGTTTGCTCCGCCAAAATTGGATGGAAGATGTAATTGATAAGTCTACGATATAAAATGTCAAAGAGAATAACAGAAAAGGGAGATTTTTAAAGGTCGATCAAATTTTTTAAAATTAAAAATTTCAATGTCATTAATTCTAATATCAATTAACTGAAATCATGAAATACAATTGTAATTGAAATCTTGAAATACAATCGGAAGCCATTATCCGGAATATGTGATTGCACTGCCAAAAGGACAATTCCAGGCAAAACCAAAATTTCGATTATGTTGCAGGAGAACGGTTTTGAAGCCTTTAAATCCTACACTATTCGCTCAAAACAATTTGCATTTAATTCACTTAATTAAATGTTCACAAGCGTTCTCTTTCAAACGTTATTTGACTTGATAATATAGTTGTAATCGAACAAGATAAACAAAAACAACTGCCAGAATACGCAAATGCCCAAAAGTAAAAAGAGTTATTTAGAACCTGCGGTAAAAAGAGTTATTTAGAACCTGCGGTAAAAAGTAAAAAGAGTTATTTAAATTTAATTATTTTAAAATAATTAACATTTAAAAGTAGCTGAAATTTTCTCAGAACAATATTTTCAAATACATAAGAGCCATTAGATGTCAATTGAAAGCATTACTTGGGTTCAAGTATGCCATCGATAGAAACCACCTGGATACTTTTTAAATACTCAGTCGTGAACAAAAAAACAAATGCGGGCATTGCACAAGAGATCAATTTGAATTTAAGAGAACACTTGAAGTCGTAGAAACCATGAAATTCTCTCTGAAAACATAATATATGATCATGAGGCCACATTTTGATGAAACACGTGAGTGGGTAGTGGTTGAATTAGGATTAGAAATCTTCTGGTCTGTAATAAACATAGAAAAGAAACTAGTTGCAAAATTAGTTTTTATAAAGACCTTGCCTCAATGGTATTATATTTTTTGATTGTCAAAAACCACGAAGAGAACAAAACTAACCATATTAAGGTGACTCGCGCAATAATAACAACTAATTATTTCATTTGTATCCACAATAGATGTTTTGGCAACAAAGTGTCGATATATCAAAAGTGAAAGATTCATTTTGCGTAATGATTGATTTAAGTTAGTAAAAAACTGGCACATTTTTTTTTCCAGAACACTCTTAAAAGAAACAAGTAGAACTAGCCAACTAGCCTTCTTTTAAGTTGATTCAAACGTCTGTTAGCAGATTGAGGTCTTTACCTCCGGCAACTTCGAAAAAATTTTGGGCCAAATAAACATCTGGTGCCATTTTTGATGACAAAAAAGCTAATTTTTTTTATAAAAAGTCATTTTTTAAGCTAAAATTGTGGGATGAAAAGAGCCGGAAACCCTCTTTTGGGTCTTCTGGCGAAACCAATGGCACTACTATTAACAAAATAAACAATTTTTTGAAAAAATCAACGAAAAATCCAACTAAAATTCCGTAAAATGTTAACAAAATCACTCCAATGTTCACAAATCCTTGAACCTCGATTAGTGCCTAGAATAAATTCTACGCTCTACGGGCTTTCTAATGATACCAATCACAACTCTCTACGATGAATATATCGATCGGCCAAAATTGACTGAACTAAACAAATAACCCTTTAGAGTATTCATTTCCTCCACTAAACTGGGTCGAAACAATTAAAATGTTTCAAAAAATGAAAAAATGTTGAACAACATCTATTACGTAAAAAGAACTTTTAGAGTATCTCTTATTGTCTGAAGATTAAGAAGTGGATAAAAAATTGTCGTTGGTTTTGACACTATTTTTTCCCAAAAATAATGAAACGTTTTTAACTGTGCTTGGTCTGTGCGAACTGCTTTGTTGTATTTTTGTTTGCTTTATCGATTTTCGTCTGATGCTTCTCTCCAATAAAGCGATAAACTGCTAGAACTGGTAAGGGCAGTTTTTTGGCAATTTTGCATCCTTTTTACCCCCTCCCCAAGAAGAAAAGCAATCCCTCCTCCGCTTCAGACCTCTTATAATGCGCTCCCTCCCTGCTAGCATCCCTAAACCCCAGCTGGTTACTACCGAAGCCAAGCGCCCGACTTTAGTCGGTTACGTTTTCTCTTTTTGGTGTCATTTTGGTCTGGTGTTTTAATTGCTGGTCTCATTGGCTTTTTTAAAGTATACAGCGATCTGTTTAGGCGGTTCAGTTAAGTCACGATTTGTTTTGACTTGGATACTGTTTTCATAATTTTGCTCTAAGTGTGGCGGTTTTCGATGTTCTTTTTGTTGCAGACTACAACCAATAAAACGTCGGGCTTCCCTGCAAGATATTAGCATTTTTGCGGATGGTTTCAGTTGATATTTAACGCTTTTCTCACTTCATTTTAACGAATTTGCATGTTTTTATTATTCCTTTCTTGCCCTGTCACTTAGTCTTATTAATTACAGATTTCATGTGATGACGAATTTCTGAATTCAGTTTTGGGCTAAAATTTTTAACATTGAAATGAATTGTTTTAAAATAATTTTAATGAGGTTTTGGTTTTTGCCCATCTCGGCTGTTCTGGTTTCGTGAGCGTCAATGAGGACAGGTCCCATTGAAAGATAAAATATGGATTGATTCTGTTAGAAAATTAATATTCTTACTGGTTTTGGTGTGAAAATCTGCTAGCACGAATTTAGTTCAATTCGAATGTTTAGCAATCGATCCTGATCTTTTTACTGGCTACCTCTTGCTAACTGAACTGTCGTGTCTGACGTGATTTAACTGTTTTGATGGGTTTTTATCTCAACCACGTGCCAGTTCTGTATACATCAGTTCTCAAATTGATCGCTGCTTTTTAGCAGGTACCCATTGATGGTCCAAAAGCGCTCAGAACTGAAAGTGGACGATGCAACCTAAAAAGTTAGCCGCAACTGGGAAGACAAAATGCGAGTTCTAAAGTATCTCTGGCTTTGCGCTCGTTTTTACTTTTCGGTGCTGCTTTATTATTGCTTCTGAATTTTTTGCTGCGTCGTTGTCTCAGAAAATATTAGCAGTTTTCGCTTCTGCTAAGCAATGGGTTAATCTATAATTATTTGTTAGGTTTTTAATTTCGAAAATTAAAGAGTTTTCAGAATTCCGTTAGCTTGATTATGTTCAATGGTGATTAATTGCTCATTTCAGCTCAGTATGCTATTCACAGAAAATCTTTTTGAGACTTATACTTATGGTGTGAAGGCGGCTATTAGAGGTTGACCCCCACTCCTACTGTTGCCCCACGCCCTCCCCCCGCTGCGCTCACCTCACGCCCCTTCAATTAACCTGAAGCTAGCTTCACTAAACCGTGGCTAGCTACTGACGAAGCCAACCGGTCGCCGGTCGAGAGCAATTCGCCCGTCGTTAGTCGGTTATGTTACTTTTTTGTGATGTTGAAGCCTCCTTGCTTTTGATGTTTATTTCAAAAAACTAAACCTGTAGGTTTAGTATCTGGAATTGACTTAATATCTAAACAAGAATTTCCTGTCAAAATTAAAATCACGGAAAGTAGACTAATTTTAGAAATAAAATTTTGGGATTTACGAATGTTTTAATTTATTTCGGTGATCTGAACAGGCGCAGTTTTCTTAAAATGACAAGTTTTATAGTTTCTTGCTGCCTTTGATAAGAGAAAGTAACGAAGTTTTTTGACTTTTTGCTCCTAAAAATTTTTTCTTTATTTTCAAAATTCGTATTGTTTGTTTTGATTGGAACTGAACACGTTTTTCGGTTAATTGTATAAGACGTGGTTTATAGGACGTATCTCCATGCTTAAGCTCTTATCTTACTGCGCTTTGTTCCTTTTTTCCTGTTGACTAAAAGCTTGTTAACTGGGTAAGATTTTTTCATTTGTGCAACCTTAGAATTCCTATTTTGATTGTAATTTTTCCTGAGAGTTTCGCAATTTAGGACATTATTCTTCGGTTTGATTAATAGCCGCGAAGGGATAGTGGCTATTATTGGAGACATGTGTCTTGTTACAATTCAAAGAATTTGAATTGTATTGGTGCGCTATCTTTTTTAAAATCTTCACAAATTTTCATCATTTTTGAAGTCAAATTGGAGTAGTGATTTTGGTCACGCCAAAACAGGAAGTGGAACAAAAAATCGGGTGGTTTTCGAGGCGTGAAAAGTCAAGAAACCTCCTCTAGGGTTTGCTAAAAGGTTTGATGACAGATTACTGCATAGTTTCTAGTGATAATGGAATGGTTGTTATGTTTTTGCCATCATGATTTTTTTTGACAGAACTTGCAATTTTTTTCATTTTTTGACATTTGTCATTATTCAAGTTGTTTGAGGCCCAGGGGCCATAAAACCTCATCAGGGGTTGGATAATAAGTTATTGAAAAATTTCTAGTTGCCATGGAATAGGTTTCAAATTTCAAATATCACAAATTTAAGCAATTTTTTTTGACAAAATTCGCATTTTTTGAAGATTTTCGTCGTTTTATCAGTTTTTCAAGCTTCATGGACCAGGCAATCTCCTATGAGTTTTGTTAATAGGGCACTGCATAGTTTTTAGTAACAATGGAATGGTTTTTAACTTTTTAAAGTCTCGAATTTTAGCATTTTTTTGATAAAATCTGCATTTTTTTAAGGCTTCCTAAAGTTTTATTCAGTTTTTGATTTTCCTCCGTTCTCAAGTGCGAGAAAACATATTCCGCTTTCCGATAAAAAGTTACAGTAATGTTTTTAGTTGCAATGGATTTGTTTTCAACAATTTAACTATTCGACTTTTAGAAGTTTTTTGATTAAATTTGCAATTTTTTCGAAACGTTTGTTTTATTTATTTTTTCTTGCCTCAGTAGCCAGTTAACCTCATCCACGGTTGGGTAGTATGTTATTAAAAATTTGCTAGGGGCAATTGAATGGCTTTCAACTTTTTAATAGAACGAACTTCTATTTTTTGAAGTTTGAAATTTGTTCTAAAAATTATTGTCTTCGATCTATGAGCCAATGAGTTTTTTTAAAGCTTGGAATTGGGTTATTGGATAGCCTCTAGAGACACAGAAATGGTTCTGAAGATATTTATATCACGATTTTCAGCATCATTTCCTTACAATTTGCAATTGATTTCTTTTCTTAATTTTATGTTCATTTTCGAGTTAATCGATCTTCAAGGGCCAATGAATGTTTTTCAGGTCTTGCAGATATAATAATGGACCGATTTCAGAAACAAAAATTGTTTTTGAACATATTTTTGAAATAGGTATTTTAAAGGGAAAAATTTTGCCTTAGGTTTAAAAGCTTGAAGAGTTTTTGCGATGAGTATATTTTTGTTTAGTTTTGATTCTTTTAGTTTCTCAATTTTTTGATGATTTTGTTTGTGTTCTGGCTGGCATTGTTCAATTGGTCTGCTAGCCATGTAGAGTACGTCCGAGTTTTTCTTTTAATTCTTTGAGTTGTGTTTCAGGACTTGTCTTGCTATGTTTTTCAATTCGTCGTCTCCATCAATGATTCTTGCGACCATTCAATTTCGGTGACTTCTACTGTTTTGCAGTTGAAATTTGTGTGTGTGACGTCATTTGTTCTGCTTTTAGGTCAATTGTTTTTTTTTACCTCACTCAAAAAAATTGACTTCTGAGCTCACTTTATGAACTTTTAATTTGATGAACATATACTAGTTAAAGACCAATAGTGTGCATCTAAGGTTTGCTAAACGTATATGCCCTAATTCTTGAGTATTAGAGTCTTGAGTTTTTGATATCTAATGTCATGTTTGAAAAAGCTCTACAGTCTGAATCTAACGCAAAAAGTCTTGTGGTCTATTTATGGACTGGTGGTCAAGCTGTCTATCTTATTTTTTAGCGGTTTCAATTCCATGGAAGTCCACAAGCGTTTATCGCGGCTATTTTCCGGCAATCTCTGCCGGCTAGGTTTTTATTAGCATTATTTTTGTTATTTTTAATAGCCGCCCTGATCTTCTCAGCCGGCTATTATAGCGCTCCTATTTTTTTACAATTCAAAGAATTTGAATTGTATTGGGGCGCTGTGTTTTTTTTTTTTTAAGATCTGTTCACACATTTTTCAATGACTTTGATTTTTCAAATCGGGATAAACAGGTAAAGCCCAGCGGGCATTAAGTTTCATTAGAGGCCCAAAGTAAGCTTTAGTAGTCCTTTAAGTGCTTAGAGTAGTGCAGCTGCTGGGATGGCCTTAATTTAAGGTTAAAAGGTCATTTTTAGGAGTTTTTGAGCTCAAAATGGTGCAATTTTTCATGTTTTTTGTCAATTTTTTTCCCGTTTTTTGTTTGATTAGTCTGAGGTTGAAGTTTTTAATAGTTGATGAAGGTCTTATAAGAGATAAAATTACTTGTTATGACCATTTTATGAGCTATATTTTTCGGTACCACAAACATGAACACGCAAAATGATACTAATTTTTGCCATTTTTTTCAAGTTTTTTGACAATTTTTGTCATTTATTGAGTTTTTTCAGCCTCATGGGCCAGGGAATCTCCTTTAAGGTTTGATAATAGGGCACTGCGTAGGTTTATAGATTTTCTAGATGTAATTGAATGGTTTTCAACATTTTAATGTCTCGAATTTTAGCATTTTTTTTTTGATAAAATCTGCATTTTTTAAGTTTTCCCAAAATGTTCGTCAGTTTTTGATATTTGTCCATTCTCAAGTGCTAGAAACCCTATTCCACGGTCTGATAAAAGTTTAGAGTTTGGTTGTTATCGTCAATGGAATTTTTTCAACAATTTAACTTTTCGAATTTTGGAATTTTTTGATAAAATTTGGACTTTTTTTCAAGTTTTTTGAATTTTTTTGTCTTTTTCAGTTTGAAAAGCCTCTCAGGGGGCAGGGAATCTCCTTTATGGTTTGATAATAGGACAATGCATAGCTTCTAGTAATAATAGAATGGATTTCAATGTCTCAAATTGATGCATTTTTTGTGTAAAATCTGCCATTTTTTTAAGTCTTCCTGAAATTTTTTGTCAATCTTTCATATTTGTCCATTCTTAGGTGCCAGAAAACCTATTCCACGTTTTTATGGTTCTGATAAAAAAATTTGCTGCATGGTTCTAACTGTCAAAGGAATTTTTTAACAATTTAGCAATTCGAATTTTAGAAATTTTTTGATAAAAAATGAGTTTTTTGGAAACATTCTTCTTTGTTTTTTTTTGCCGCAGTCGCCAGGTAACGTCCTCCAGGTTTTGAAAGCATGTTATAACATAGTTGCTAGGGGGTTAAGAGAATGGTTTTTAATATTTTAATAGAAGGAATAGGATTTTTTTTGAAATTTGATTTTTCTAAAAACTGTTGCTTATCGATCTTTAAGCCGTTGAATTTTTTAAGGCTTGGAATTCGGTTACTAGATAGCCTCTAGAGACACAGAAATGATTCGGAAGATATTGATATCAAGTTTTCATCAACCTTTCATTAACATTTGGAATTGATTTTTAAAAATTTTTCTCATTTTCTGAGTTAATCGATCTTCAAGGGCCAGTGAATTTTTTTTCAGGTCTTGCAGATGTAATCCTGGACCGATTTAAGATCCAAAGTTTGTTTTTATATTTATGAGTTAGTCATATTTAAAGAGATTAATTTTTGCCTATCGGGGTAAAAGTTTCAAGAGTTTTAGCAATGAGTATATTTTTGCTTAGTTTGTTTGATTGTTTTAACTTCTCAACGTTTTGATGATTTTGTTTGATTGGCTGGCATTGTTCAATTGATGTGCTGGTCAGGTAGAGTACTTCTATGCTTTTTATTCAATTCTTTGAATTGTATTTCAGGACTTGTCCTGCTATGTTTTTTTACTTCGTCGAATAAAAAAAATGTTTCGCTTTACCTCATTTTGCCGCCTTTTCAACATTTTGCGTGAAATCTTTTTGACTTCTCTAGGCTATTTTCTCTCTTCTCTCATTCTGCTAAAAGTGATTTTGAACATCAGTTGCTCAGCAAAGCAATTCAAAATGAACAGTCAGTATAACAAATTGAAGTCAGAAATAGAAACGGGATAAACCCATAAAGCCCAATTTTAGATGCCCGCTATTTGAACGTCGGTCCTATAAGTATTAGTTACCTCTCTCTAATGCTGATTGTTATTGATAGTAGCCCCTGTAGCCTCTCTCTAAGAAACAGAAGTATGTTCAACTACGAAATGCCATCAAAATAAATCGGACTTAAAAAAATGTTTTTGTACGAAAATCTTTTTTTTTCAATATCTTCTGTTATTTCAATCCCAGTCATGCTTATTGGAATCAACGGCGGCTATTTTCCGGCAATCTGCCGGGTATGTTTTTATATTTTGTTATATTGGGCGCAATTATCAGTCCATGTTTTTAGTTAATATCAAATTTGAAAGGAAACAACCTTTTATAGGTTTCTAATGGTGCAAATTTGAATAATTAATTGGTCATATAAATATTAGAACCTTAGAACCCAATTTTGTTTTGGAAATGAAATAAATTACTTCTGTTTTTCTATTTTCCTAAACTGTTTCTATCTGAATGAAAATATCGGTTTTTTTGCTGGTATTCGTTCAGCTTTGTTGCAGTTTACTTCAAGTTATGTTTAAATTTTTTTGTAAAACTTTTTAGATTTTTTGTACGTTCGTTGGGTCAATCTGCCAGCTTATTTGAACTTTCTTGTTTGCCGTCCAATGGGAGATTGCTAAATAATAACTTTTGTTTGCAGGTATCTATTTCGGACTGGCACAGGTGCCCTCGTACAGTGCGGAGGTGTTCAGCATGGTAATGTCATGTGGGTGGAACCCGTTCTACAAAAACGAGAAGTTGTCTGCTGAGACGCACATTATCCACACCTTCCCCAATGAATTCTACGGAGTGGAGCTGCGAGTCCTCATTGCCGGATACATTCGACCAGAGTGGAATTTCAAGCACGTCAAACACCTCATCAAAGCCATCAAGGTACTTCCGAAAATGATATGGTCGAGTATTAGAAGGACATTTGAGCACGAATTAATTGGTTGCTTTCAATGTTGTGTCAAAAGATCGCGTCTTTTATTTACGGAATATTTGAGACAGTGATGATGGCAGCCCGGTATTATTGTTCCAGCTCACTTCAGTGGAGGAGGAACTATATGGTCAACTGTTTTTGTTCAGACAATTTTGGCCGGTCGTCATTTTCATCGTAGAGAGTTGTGGGTGGTGTCATTAGAAAGCCCATATAGTGTAGAATATAGGATTAAAACTATTTTTTTGTGAAAGCCATTTTTTCCAGGCCGTTATTGCGGCTAAACATTTTGTGGACATTATAACGATAGCCGTTATTTTGTTCACGTTTTTTCCGTAATTTTTGCTCATTTTTCAACAATTTTGTTAATTTAATTTTGTTAACAATAGTGTTATTGATTTGCCTATTAATACAGAGGAGAGTCCCTGAATCGTTTGATCCGACAATTTTAGCTCAACACTTGCTAATTTTTTCAAATTTCATTCCTTTTTCATCAAAAATGGCTCCAGATATGCTTCTTTGCCCACTTTTTCCATTTTTTTCGGAAATGGAGAACTTAAGGTTTGCTGGTACATTTTTGAATCAACTTAAAAGAGGACTAGTTTTACTGCTCCTTCCTTTAAGCGTGTCCTTTAATAAAAATTCCGCCGAGTTTTGGTCTCATCGTGATTTTCGACAATCGAAAATAGTTATTCTTTTTGGGGCGATGTGTTTTATGAAGACCATTTTAGCAACTTTTGTTTTTTTCAGACTAGAATTTTCTGTGGTCTATTATTGTCAGCTCAAATAAACTTAAAATTGAAGAGCCAAATGATCATGTATTATATTTTGTTATGTTTTCGTGCTTTTTATGGCTTTCATAAAGTTTTATCGTAAACTTTAATCAAATTCTTCTGTTTTGCCCGTTTTTGGTGTTTGTTGCTCTTTTTGCAGCCTTTTGACTGAATAAGATGACCGATTTGCGTCCCTAAATCGTATAAATAAACCTATATAATGCTCTCAGTTGATACGTAATGGCTCTTGTCATTGAATTTCATTATTTTCTGAGGAAGTCTCAGTTATCTTTAAACTTTGCCACTTCTAAATTCTGTCAACTTGTTGCTTTGTCTCAGTTAACTCGTTTAGCATATTTTGTTCTAGGGAATGAAAGCTCTTATAGTTTCACGGCTTCGACACCACGAATTTACTAAAATTTGATATTTTTTGACCTTTGACCATCTTTGAATTGGTTTTCTTGTTGCGTTTTCCTTCCTTTGTCCTTCCATTGCGTTGTCCTTCCTTCCTTTTTGACCTTTACAAAGGTGATTCTCTGACAACGCAACAAGAATTTACTAAAATTTGATATTTTTTGACCTTTGACCATCTTTTTATTGGTTTTCTTGTTGCAATGTCAGAGAATCACCTTTATAAAAGGTCGCAGCTCATTTGAAAGCAGTCCCAATTGAACATAAAGATTGTTTTTAGCGTATAATGTATGGCTTTAATGGCTTCGAAACCGTTTCCTTACAAATAAAAAATTTTTGATTTTTGCCTTTGTTATGCTTTTTGTAGTCGTATCACCTTCCGGATGATGACAGGTCATATCAGCTTCTTCTAGAAACATTAAAGAACGTATTTAATGATTTCGGTTGTTAGCCAATGGGAGCAATAATCTTAAAAAATGACCTTGAAACTGTTTTTTTTTAATTTGATCGACTCTGCTCAATTTCTGCCCTTTTTTGTTTTTGACTAACTTGTAAATTGAAGCAAACAGTGATTTTTTGTTGACGTTGCAGCTGATAGTCATATGGCTTTGAAACTGGTTTCCAAAAATTTTCGATACTGGCCATTCCCTGTAGTTGTCTTTTGTTGTCTTTTTCCAATAATCCCTCTAAATGGGGATGTGAACCAATTGATCACTCTAAATCTGTTTTAAATGATAGCCTATGGTTTTAATGGCTTTAACAAAGTGTTTTTGTAATTGTTTATGGAATTTCGAGTTCTGCCTGTATTCTTTCTCAATTTTTAATCTATTCTTCACTAACGAGGGGGTGCAGATTGCTTCCTATGAAGTTATAAGTTCATCTATCTAGTTTATATTAGTTGGAAAAATTATGGTTGTTTTAAAAAATCAGGCGATTTTTAAATTGCCATTTAATCTTATGGATCTCAATTTTTAGCCTAGTCTGTGTCAGCAAAATTTATAAATTCTTTGTGAGAAAATATTTCAATTTTTATACTATTAGTTTTGTTTATTGATTATTTGCTATGATACGCGATTTTTCATAATGATTTGTTCCTCTGTGGATAATAGATCATTTTTGAATTTCTTCGTCTTTTTCGTCATATTACAACATTAATGATGGTTCCACTTGGCTTTGAAATTGAGAAGTGTAACTTTTAAAATGGCTATAATGGATAGCTCATAACAGTTTCGATACCGTTTTCGCCCAAGTTCAAAACTAAATATTTGTTTTTGGGATATGTTTGTCACTTTTTAATAGTATGACCTGTTATGGATAATCACAAAGCTTAATGGCTTCCCATGAATTTATAAAAGAATCTATTTCATTTTTTCTTTTGATAGGTAATCCTTTTTAATAGCCGCACAGCGATAGCTGAGGCTATTATTGGCCTTCTCTTGGTTTTTTTTATTTCGTCGTCATGATTTTTGTTACGACCATATGACGTCACAGCCATTTTTTGTTCATTCGTTCATGCAATTTTAATTGAATTGCATGTGTGACGTCATTTTTCGCTCTTAGTGGAGCGAGTTTTTTGTTCATGCGCGTGATTAAATTTTTGGTCACACTTGACTTACCTCACTCTCAAAAGTGACTTCCTCACTTCGAAATTGACTTTTATTTACTTTAATTCAAAGAGATAAGGTCAAATGGGTGTGTACCACTCTAAATGAAGGTTATTTGAGATCAGCTAATAGAGGCAGCAATAACATACAGATTTTTAATCAAAATATAACAGATCAGCCTTCAATGAAAAGATAAATTTTTTTGGTCTGTCTTTTTTACTGTTTTTTTAGACTGCCGATCTACGAATCTATTGCGGCTATTTTCTGGCAATCTGCCAGCTATGTTCTGACATTGAGATCAATTGTTTTAAAAAGCTCTATTGTATTTTCAAATTTTGTCCCTTTTTTGTCTTTGTTACCCGGTCTCATTAAGGACCGCTTTCATATGTTATCTGGAGATGTATAGGTTCTCTTTAATGCTATTAACACTTTTTTTGATGCCATTTGGACTTTATAAGGGGTTTAATAATTAGATACTGATTTTTTTGTCGTTATTAACGTTTGTTTCTCTTAATTGATAGTTAGTTTTCTTGTCTCCTATTCTAATGAATGTCTCCAATGTGGCTGTGTCCAATTTCGGTCTCCAATTCCTTGTCCCACTAATGACTAGCCTCTTTTTCTTGTTTTTAGTGACTCTACCGAGTCTCATTAAGGAAAAGCCCAGTCTGCTTTGAGTTGGAGTACTAGTTAGGTTGTTTACTTCAGATTTTATCTGAGGCTATTTTAATTTTTTTAGTTATGTTCTTTAAATAGATTTTATTTGACCGTAAGTAATGTATAATTGCTCGCAAACGAAGTTTAGCAATTATGTTCGTCCTGTCGGTCTTTGTTTATGCGATTTTTCGCTTGACCGATTTTTGTCTGACGCTTTTGACTTTTCGTCATCAAAAACGGAATAAACAGGCAGCGCCCAGCGTGGATTAAGTGCTCTTAGAGCCTTTCAGCCCTGTTTCAGCTCAGACTGTTTTGGAGAGACTTATACTTATGGTGTGAAGGGCGGTTCTTAGAGGTTGAAGATGCCCCCACTGTTGAACCCCCATTATTTCCCCCCATCACGATGTTGCCCTCCCCACCCCACTGTTGCCCACCCCACCCCCCCACCCCACCCCTCTCCCTCACCAGCAGCCCCCCCTTCGGTGCACCCACCCCTCCGGCCCACCTCCACGTGTCTACGCTCGAACAACCGATCGCTGAAAACACGCAATTTTATACTAATTTTCACAATTTTCATACTTTTTGACTCTTCTTGAGTCTTTTGTTGAGTCTTTTCAGCCCTAGGTGTCAAGGAACCTCCCTTATGGTTTTATAATAGGTTACTCTATAGTTTCTAGTGGTAGTGGAATGTTCTCAGCATTTTAGTACTGCAAATTTTTGCGTTTTTTTTTTACAAATTTTGCAATTTTCAATTTCGAAATTTGTCATCATTAAGGTTTTTCAGTCTAATAAGAAAATCTCCCTTATGTTTTGATAATAAGTTACAGGAAAATGTTTCTTGGCCATGGATGAGTTTTCAACTTTAATTATAACAAATTTTAGCAGTTTTTTTAATTTTTTGTCATTTTAGCAAGTTTTTAGTTTTTTTGTAATTTTTAGGTTTCTCCAGCCTCAAGAGCCACATAACCTCCACTAGGGTTTAAATATAGGTAATTCCATAGTTTCTAGATGTAATGGAAAGTTTTCCAAGATTTTATTATCAGCAATTTTAAAAAATATTTGCAATTTTTCAAGTTTTTTTGAATCTTTTTAAAATTTTGATCATTTTTTCCGGCACCGGGATCCTAGGGACTACTCCAAGGTTTGATGATAAACTGTAGCATAGTTTTGAATGGAATGGTTAGCAATATTTTAGTGACTCCAGCTTTCGGAATTTTTTGATAAATTTTTATTTCATTTTTTTTTAGATTTTCGGAAAATTATTATCTTGTTCCAAGTTTAAGGATCTTAATGAGCCAGTGAATCTATATAAAGCTTGAAATAGGGATATTGGATAGTCTCTTGAGACAATGAAATGGTTTTGGAGATTTTAATATTTTGAATTTCAGCAAGATTTTGTTAAAATTTGCGATTGTTTTCAAAATTTTTGAATATGTTTGTCCTTTTCTGAGTTTAACGATCATTACTGGCCAACGAAGCTTTTCAAGTCTTGCAGATGGGTTACTTGACTTAACTCCAGTGACAAAAATTAGCTGTGATCATTTTCATTGCGAAATCTGGAAGCTTTTTTTAAAATTTTGCAATATTTTGCAAATTAAAATATCAGTTTTTATTTGATTTATTTACTAACAAGGCTAGAAAACTAAATGTTGCAGAGTCCAATCAAGATGAAGCTAGCCTCACTACCATGGCTTGCTACTGACAAAGTCAACCTCTTGCCGGTCGTTTGAGAGCAATTCGCCCGACGTCAGTCGGTTATGTTTTTTTGTCTTGTTATAGCTGCGAAGCTGTAAGCTGAGCGAAGCTATATTGCGATGCTCTTGGTTTTTTTTTTGTTTCGTCGTCTGACGCTCTTTTTTCGTTTTACATTTGTTCACACAGCAAAGCTGAAAAAGTCAAATTTTCAGAATGACTTCTTCCTCTCACGAACGGCTTTTGCGCGCGTGACGTCATTTCTCACTCGCTTTAGCGAAAGTTTTTATGTTATTTGCGTGATTAGATTTTGATCATACGTGACTTACCTCACTCAATAAAATGACTTTTGCACTTTAAAACTTAAGTTTAATTTGAATTTGTTTGAGGTCAAAGGAACTCCTATGTGCAGTAAAGGTCCCTAATAAGAGGCTTCTGTGGAATGATTTTTAACAAGCTTTATTAATTAATCGCTAAATGTTTTTTAGCCTAGTTTTTTGAGCGGCGTCGCTTTTTTTTCAATTTAGATCTGTATCTGTTTCTATCGCTATTATATGGCACGCAGGTCTATTCTTTCGCAGCTATTCCGGCAATCTGCCGGCTATGTTTTTATTGTCTTATTAATGGCGGGTATTAACGGCTCGCCAATACCGCATCAAGTAATGGTTTGCTTTTAAAACAATTTTGGATCGTTTCCGTTTGTTCCATTCACAGCTTAGTGGATGCATATTATTTGCAACCCACAGACGCACGTACCATATTATAGTAATTGTTTGCTATGTAATGGCCCGTGATCTGTAACTGGGGGGATGTTTAACCAATTAACTTCAAAGATTGTGTATTTATGAAACTTTTTCTCTTCTCATTTGGTAGACATTTAAAATAAAAATGTGGATGAACGGTGTCCGAACATTGTGTGAACGCACATTACTGAACTTCCTTGTCCGGATATAAGGAGAGTATGAGTTTGTCTGTTTCGAAATAATACAACTAATCAAACAAGCGCTGGTTGTTGAGAAAAGAAGAAATGCGTTAAAGATTATTATTCCCATTACTAGGGGTCTAATGAAATTTTTCAGTTTATGGGGTTTTCCCATTAAGTTAAATAACTAATTTTAGAATCATTTTATTTTCGTAGTGATGTTTTAATCATTTTAGGATGACATTGCGTTTGCTGAGAAGACTATATGCACAAAAGACATGACAAAGTGGAAGCGCATGTTCTTCGAGAATTAGCTAATCCCAATTCAGCTGAGTCAAGACGGCGCCACTTCCTCTCTGCTCTTGTTCATAACTTGTTCATCATGAAAATATAGCTGCCCTTTTATCAGATTATTACTCTCTCTATTTACTTCGAAGACTACATACATCTACAGTGTTTTAAATGAGAACAAAGATTTCGATTTCTTCTTAGTGAATTAAAGTTAAACGACGAACTTACATAGCTTTTTTCAGAATATTTTAGCTACTGATATGGTTACAAATCGGACTGCAAAATGGACTAAAATAGCTTTGATATTTGTAACTTTTGCTGCGAATTATGTGACGAAGATTGATATGAGGAATATTAATTGATTAATAATGTTTTTGATCGTTTGAGCAAGTGGTCCTTGTGAATTTAAATTACGTGCGTTTAAAATTACATTTAATGAATATGGCCTTACCAGAAACCGGTTTTTATTCGATAAAGGGGGAGTTTTCAGCGAAATTAGGGGGACGCAACATAGGACCTGGCTCGTGCATATTTTTCATTCTAATTGTTGTTTCAATTTATTAGTTAGTAAAACTATGAGATGTGGACACATGTATATTAATATTGTTATTTGAAATATGCAATGTATAAGCGGACGTGAAAAAATGTGCTGACATTATTTCAATTTGTTTGAAAACTGTTTATCATTGAAAAAAGTAGTTCAGTTGTTTCTTTTTTAAAATGTATACGTGTCGATCTGTTCACTTTTTCCTTTATTGTTTTCTATCCAAATTTTCATCCATATATTCCTGGATATCGCGCGTCCTGAGTATCAAAGCTAGCTTAATTTGTATTTTAAATGGGAAAAAGGAAACAGATTTTTTTGAAGAAAAGTTATTGATGTGCTAACATGCCGAGGAATCTAAATTTCTGAAGACAATTTGACGGATTGATTGACTGGGTTCTGAGACCGAGTTTGCAGGTATGTAAAAGGACGGTGCTGTCTTTTTTAAAGCATATTGTATTAAATGATTTTTCATTTGAAACTTCATTTTTGATGATAGTGTGTACCTTGAGTGAGAAAACAATCTGTAATTCGAGTTTACCGATCTTGCTAACAGCCGAAGTGTGGTTTGAAACTAGTTGTATTTTTCAATGATGTGAATCTCATCATGTTCGCATTGAAGACTAGCAAGATTCAGTGACTCGCATGATTGTATTGCGTGAAATATCTGTTGGATCATGATGATTATGATGGATCTATTATCCCCCCCCCCCCGCCCCCACCGGGTTTTTATGCCCCCACTTACTAATTATGTGTCTTTTAGCACTTCACTATGTAATTGAGAGGGAAAGAATAGATCTAAAATGATAATAACTTATCCTATAGAAATGACGCTGCTAAAGTTGTACTATATTTTTTGCCGGAGTTGGATTATTCAAAGCATTATTTTCTTTCTCTGTGTGTACCTTGCAAATAGTGTAGCATTTAATTAGAAAGAAATTGATCTGGGTTTCTATTTTCACTGACCGCTTTCTTTTTACTCAATTCAGTATAAAAGCACAGTCGCTTTTTAATCGTTCTTAATGACTACTTTCGTTTCAAACGAATAGGGTGTGTTAAACGTGAGCATTAAAAGGTCCATTCATGCCCTCTGACATGTAATAGGGGCAATTTCAGTCACCTGATATTTTTTTTTCGTTAAAATCAGGCAATTGATAGTTTCACATTGACTGTTGGCAATTAGGTGCACATTGAGTGCGAGATCTTTTTGGTGTCAATCGTTGTTAGACTTAAATCAAATACAGATGTGTAGGGATGAGTAAATTGCGTGGATCATTAAATGTCCAACCCAACCCTGTTAAAATCTGATTCATTATCTGGAATTGAAGATACAAATAGGCCAAAAAGTTAAGCAGCAACTGGTCAATTGGTATACGTGTATGCATGCTGAACTATGTGAATAAAACAGCCCTCTATTTTTTTTCAAATTTTCTGATAGTGGCATTTTAGAACTAATTTTTGGATATTTTTTGGAACCTTTTCGCCTGGTGATGTCATTGTCATCAAATGAATCAATAATCACTCTGGCTTAGTGGACCATCAGGCTGAACTATTTTATGCTAATAATTTTTGAGGTTTATTTGCGTCCTAAGCTAGTGAAAAATGCTTCCTTTGAACATGGAAGATAATGACATTGGGTAGGTTGGCAAATTGGGTAGGTTGGCAAATTTTTCACACGCGATTGTCCGAAAGATGTGGTTTTAAAATCTTTTTAAAAGTTGCCAAACTGTAAGCTGAGCAAAGCTATATTCTGGGTTTTTACAATTCAAAGTATTTGAATTGTATTGGAGTGCTGTCTTTTTACAATTCAAAGGGTCAGTTGTATAGGGGCGCTGTTTTTTTACAATTTCTTTTTTTACGACTCGAAGAGGAGTATTGGAGAAGTCCTTTTTTTTAATCAATTTTATTGGAGTGATATTTGAAGCGGGAAATGAAACGCGTGAAAAAATTTGGAGTGATTTTGGTGCTGAACAAAAGTGAAGAGCGGAGCGAAAAGAGGGGTTTTTGTTCATACCGCTGTTTTTGAGAGAGCGAAAAATTGATGTGTGAAAAAATTTTCTCTAAGCGAGCGAAATTTTTTTGTTCACGTGCGGCATTTTAAAGCAGTTTTTTTCATTTAGTTTGGTTAAGAGGTTTGGTTATGATTTTGTTTTAATTTTAGGCTGGTTTCAGTAGTGGTTTGAAGGTTTCTGGAAATTCATATGAATTTTATGATAATTCGGAGGTTTTCAATGAATTTTGCTGATTTTTGGGCTAATTTTTGCGTTTTTTGACTATTATTTTGTTTTACTGGCTCAAATGGGTATTGAAGAAACCCCTTCTACTTGAGAAAATTTATGGTAACAATTGGTTGCAGTTTTGTGGGTAAGAATCATTTTTTTGTTGAGAAATATGACAAAAAAAAATGGCGAAAATTGGAACTAATTTTTTGCAGTATTTCGTGTTTTTTTCTGTTTTTAGCTAAGTTTCTTTGCCTATTATGACTTGCCTATTGTTTTGCGAGCATCTGTATGTCCTATTGGCTGAAGGGAATTTTTCTTTGGATTTATATGTTTTTTGAAATATTAAAAAATTTAGTAACTTTCCAGTTTTTCAGTGAAAGTTGTTTTTTTAAGAGCTTTTTTTTCATTATTTAGAAATTATTTTTTTCAAAATTCACATAAGTGGTTTTTTTAAGTACTAGTTGTTTTGATGAAGTTATTTTGGCAGAGATCGTTCTTTTGGGGATCTCAATTTTAACAAAATTTGATCAGATTTTTATCAAATTTTAACAGATTTGATTTTATTTTTTTCACTTTTTTGTTTCAAGATAATCATAAATTAGTGATGGCACGTTCTGTTTGATGAGCAGTTGCATGGCGTTTAAGTGGTTTTGCACTTCGATTCGTTTCCGGAATTCTTCCGGCTATGTTTTTTTTAAGATCTGTTCTCACATTTTCTTGATTTTTTAAGTCAAATTGGAGTAGTGATTTTGGTCACGCCGAAAAAGGAAGTGGAGCGAAAAAATAAGTGGTTTTGCGGCGTGCAATTTTTTCGCTCTAAATTTAAAGTAGAGTGAGAAACGGTGTTTGAACAACAATTCGCTTTCTCGCTAGTGGTTTTTTGTTCACATGCGGCAATTTCACTTTGATTTTTACAGGTTTTTCGATGTTTTGGATAGGTTTTTTTCTAAATAGTTTTCACAATCCATTCATATTCCGTTCTTGGTCTAGTTTTCTGTTTAGTCAATGAAAATTCCTTGAATTGTACGTCAGGAATTGTCCTGCTATGTTTTAAAGATTGCTCACACATTTTCATGAGTTTTGAAATCAAACTGGAGAAGTGACTTTGGTCACGACGAAAGTGGAAGTGGATCGAAAAAGCGAATGATTTTGCGCCTTGAATTTTTTAGTCTTGTTTCAAAGCAGAGAGAAAACGGTGTTTGAACAAAATTTTGCTTTCTCGATTGTGATTTTCTTGTTCACAAGCGGTAATTTGACTTTGGTTTTTGTTTAATTTATTAATACTTCTGGTCGAATTTTTTTTACTGATTTTCCGAATCTAATTGTATTTTTATCCATTCTGAGTTTAGTTTTATTTTTAGTCAATGAAAATGATTAGTCGCTCTCATTTGTAGCAATTATATTAGTCCTTTTTAATGCGATTTTTCGCTTGACAGATTTTTCGTCTGAACCATATGACTTTTCGTCCTCAAAAACTGGCAAAACAGGTAGCGCCCAGCAGGCATTAAGTGCTCTTAGAGCCTTTAAGTGCACTAGTCTCCAAGCATGCGATTCATAGGAACTGTTTTGGCGACATACTTATGGTGTGAGGGGCGCTTCTTAGAGGTAGAAGACCCCCCATTGTTGTCCCCCGCTGTTACCCGCAGGTGGCTAGTTTTGACGAAGCCAACCGCTCGCCGGTCGTTTGAGAGCAATTCGCCCAACGTTAGTCGGTTATGTTTTGAATTGTGTCTCGACTTGTCTTGCTAATTTATTTTTGTCGTCGCTTTTTTCTTTTTAAATTTCCGACAGCATCGTGCACATTTTTTCGTGTACTTTGAGTGGAGTCAGAGCAATTTGATTGGTTCGAATGTTGGACTTAATATTTCTAACCGGATTAAGAACTGAGTTCTCTTCTGTACTTTTGAATTGTGCTGTAATGGCCGAACACTTAGTGTGGGTTTTGTATCAATCCTATAAATGATGGTTTGCAGCTTAACATAATACATTGAATTCACTGAATGCTGAGAGCAAAATCTTTTCATAATAGATTTTTTGTTTTAAGTTAAAATTTACGATATTTAGATAGTCTTTTAATGGTCTCGGAAATTTATTAGACAAGGCTTTGCAAATATTTTTGACCTTGAAGGATAGCAGACAACATTAGTCGCATGGTTTGTTTTTATCCGGCTATTTGTTTGACGAATTTGTGCTCCGCTTAACCAGAATTGCTGTTATGTAGAGATGGTACTAGAGATCTATTTACAGCTATGCCATGACTATGGTGTTCAATAGTGACCCTATTGTTTACGTAGCAACGTGTGAATTGTAATTTTGACAATTGTGGTCAGCCATAAATCTGCGACCCGCAATGTGATCTGAGACCCGAAAAGGCATCTGGACCCTTATTGTTTGAGATAGCTAAAAATTTCACACATTACTCTTGGTTACCGTTGAAACATCAATGAAACCCTTGTCCTCATAAGAACTATTTTGGGGCTCTGTGTCACATTCAACCTGCTAGCGGAGTAAGGAAAATCGCCAAACCAGTCGATATTTCAAATGCCATTGACTAATTGAGCAGAACTAAAGTAATAAACAGAAATGGAGATTTTCATTAACGATCGGTTGTCTTTTCGGTGATGCCACTTAATGGATAGTTTGTGCACGAGATGGAATATATGTAAAGATCCTTTATGTAATGAAAGCCTGTTGTGCCCAAAATTTGGCTCTGCGTATGTTCTTCAGCTATCGACAAAGTATTTCCAGGTGACATTTTTCTTTTTCATGTAAAAATGCTTTCGCATTTGAATATTTAATGATTTGAACTTGTGAATTTTTTGCCGTTGGAATAATTAAAAATATTTTCTGGTGTATGCAAAGACCTCAAAAGCTGTATCTTCAGAATAATCTACTTGAACTAGTGTTCTGAATTGAACAAGTGTTTCCGCTTTAGAAAAATGATGTTTCTGTGTAGTTTTTTGTACAGATAGATTAGCCGCTTTCTCAAGTTTGCTTTTATGTTTGCTATTCAAAAACAATTTATTTGTTACGTCAGCATTCTTATCTCTGCATAGCTTCGAATATCGCTATTTTCTGCATATTTGATTATTTATTTCAGATGTATATAGTGGTTGTTTAGCTAGATAGATGCTTATAGATGATTGACAGACTTCTTAATATAGTCAACTCCTTTTCTACCGATGACTCGCTCTATGTGTCGGCACTGGTCCTGACACTGGTGCTATCAATTCTGGTGTCCTACACGCCTCCAGGTGCAGTAAGGAAATGGACGTGCACGCTCTGTGGGCTGATGTTCGCTGCCGTTTTCTGTCAATTTCAGGCTGCCCATTTGGTGATGTTTGTGGTTGTGGTGTGCCTCATCAGAACTACAGGTTTTTATTTGACTTGATTTAGTATATGGGGGCTGGGTGGGAGAAATCGCCACTCATTGACGTGGGGGGAAATTATATTGGAAAAAATTATAGCATAGATGTACATCAATAAAAATTAAATGGTCATTTGGTTGACGTTTTAACCTCTTGTTCGATTTTTATTTCGCAATGAAATCCTATCTTACTGTGCGGAACTCAATTCCAAGCTTCCATTGTTTTAGGTCGGTTATTTTCCATTAGAAATTTTAAAATAGTTTCTGTCACTAAAAGCACCGTTGTCTAAAATTTGTCTAATGGATTAATCAATCGTAATGCATTGGACGATTTACTATTTTGTCGAGCTGAAAGAAAGAATCAGCGAATGAGGCCACAATTGAAGTGAATGTTTAACAATGTTTTAGTGTCCATAAAGCACTGGAAACCGATGACGTTCTTCTGCCTCTTCATTTACCTGTCCACTTTGCGGGTGCTGCATGTGTTCTCAATTTGGGATTTGAATCCGTTCGTCAACGGAGTCCTCATGATTCTGGTACTGAAAATGGTGTCTGCTGTGTTTGACCACAGAGATGCTGTGTACTCCAAGCGCCTGATCAGTCAGGTTAGAATGAGATAATTGTGCAATAGGAACTCCATTCTAGCTTTTGTCTGATGATAGTCATCCTGAAGAACAATGTATTTTCAAGTGAAGGGGGTGTGAAACTTTCTTTTTTTAGGAAACCAGTAATCTGTGGAAGTTTTGTATCACAGGCTGGTTATCAGCACGTGAATTTAGCTCAGTTATGAACTTTTTATTTAAAAAATGTTTGAAATTTAATAACCGCGGACGCTATAGTGAGGCTATTATCAGTATTATCTTGGTATTTTTAACAATACAAAAGACTTGGGTTGTATTGGGGCGCTGGTTATTTAAGTTCTGTGAACATATTTTTCGACTTTTTGATGTCATTGTCAAGTCAAATTGTAGTATTGACTTTAGTCACAGCGGAGGAGAAAAGAGCGAATAAGCTGGCTGTTTAATGCCTGAAATGTATTTAAATAAGGTCAATGGGCAGATTTTGGTTTTTGACTTCATTTCCTATTTCTTCATAACATATTTGAATTTTAGCTTAGCACTCTATTTTCTCATTAATCATTTTATCTCGTTAATGATAGGTCCGATGTTCATTATAATGAGCATACACAAATCTGAGGCTCGTGTTGATAGCTTGTGGTCTTTATGACCTAATCACTATGTAATTCCATGATGTTTTAGATTTTATGTAAAGCATAGGTAAACCTATTGAATGTCAGTTAATCGTTAGCAGTGTTTTGTTTATAGCCGGCCTCATCTCAGCCGGCTATTATAGCGCTCCTATTTTTTACAATTCAAAGAATTTGAATTGTATTGGGGGCTGTCTTATTTTTAGGACTCGAAGAGGAGTATTGGAGAAGTCCTTTTTTTAATCAATTTTATTGGAGTGATTTTTGAAGCAAGAAATGAAACGCGTGAAATTGGAGTGATTTTGGGGCTGAACAAAAGTTAAGAGCGGAGCGAAAAGAGAGTGGTTTTTGTTCATACCGCTGTTTTTGAGAGAGCGAGAATTTGATGTGTGACAAAATTTTCTCTAAGCGAGCGAAATTTTTTGTTCACGTTTGGCTTTTAAAAGCAATTTTTTTGCAACTTTTGATGGTTATGAGGTTTGATTATGATATTGTATTAGTTTTAGGGGTTTTGATAGGAATTGAAGGTTTCAAATAGTTAATTCTGAGTTTACTGCTAATTTTGATCAGAGTGTTTTGATCAGTTTTGCTGATTTTTAGACGAAATTTAATGATTTTTGCCTCTTTTTTTATTAATGCTGTGAGTGGGATTTGAATGGAAGTTTGTTACCTAAGGAATATTCAGCTACCAATTGACTAAAGTTTTATTGGTGTAAATCATTCTTTTCTTCGGAAAATTGACAGAAAAATTGAGAAACCATTTTTCTTTTTTTTGCAGTTCTTTTTTTCTTTAGTCTGAGTCAAGTTTCTTAGCCTATTATGACTTTCCCATTGTTTCGCAAGCTTTCCATTGCCCTAATTGGAAAGGAATTTTACTCGGCTTTATGTTTCCTTGTACTATTAAAAAAAACTTAAGTTTTTCTAGTTTTTGTTCAATTTGTTTTTGAATGCCGTTTCTATTCTTCCTTAATTTTTTTATGGCATTTGTGGAGGTTCAGGGCTCACAATAGTTGTTCTAGTTGCGTAGTCAAAATCATGGGCAATTTTCTCTTTCGAGTCGTTTCCTGAATTCTTCCGGCTATGTTTTAAGATCTGTTCACACATTTTCATGATTTTTGAAGTCAAATTGGAGTAGTGATTTTGGTCACGCCGAAACAGGAAGTGGAGCGAAAAAGAGAGTGGCTTTGCGGCGTGAAATTTTTTGCTCTAAATTTAAAGTAGAGTGAGAAAACGGTGTTAGAACAAAAATTTGCTTTCTCGCTACTGGTTTTTTGTTCACATGCGGCAATTTCACTTTGATTTTTACGTTTTTTTTTATTTTTTGGATCGGATTTGTTTTCTAGGTCTAGTTTTCTGCTTAGTCAATGAAAATTCTTTGAATTGTACGTCAGGACTTGTACTTCTATTTTTTTTGTTAAGATCTGTTCACGCATTTTCCTGATTTTTGAAGTCAAATTGGAGTTGTGATTTTGCTCACATCGAAACAGGAAGTGGAGCTAAAAAGCGAGTGGTTTCGCGGCGTGAAAGTTTTTCGCTCTAATTTTAAAGTAGGGTGAGAAAACGGTGTTTGAACAAAAATTCGCTTTCTCGCTAGTGGTTTTTTGTTCAGTTTTTGTTCTGTTAATGTTCAAAGGTATAGCCAGTTCTTTAGTTGTATTGGTTGCTTCTTTTGTTTTGTCATTTAGTCTCGTTCATGACAGGTTTCATTGGTCGCTATTGAGTAAATTGGTTAACTAATTAGGTGCTTGAGTTTGTAGGAATCGTTTTGTTTTCATTTTAACTCTTCTTTAAAAAATAAATGTTGATTTATTTAGTCTTGCAGCTTTTTTGTTTTTCTTGTGGTCTTGTCGCCCACTCTATGAAAACTACAGTTCACATTGCGACGTGATTTGGGTTAAATTAAAATTTTCTGATTTCTTTCAACTTCCTTTGTTTTTGCCTCTTTTTTGCTTTGTCTGCCTTTTATTTCCACTAGGTTGTTGCATTGTGTACTAATTCCAAGGATGCGTTTGGTCAATAGTTTCAATGAGTTAATATTTATTATTATCGTTTCCCAGGAACATAGATTTTTGAAAACAAAATATTTTGTTTATTTTTGCGCATATAGGTTCATGGTTTTGTCTTCTTAGTTTCATGTTGGTGTAAAAATGTTACCGGTCTTTTCATCAATTCTTTGGATTATAATTCAGGACATGCCCTGCTATGTTTTATTAAATTCGGTTTACTTTTTGATCACGTTCTTCGTTTTACTTAAATCACGACCTTCACCGTTGACTCCCGACACAACTGAATCATTGTTTCAACTGAATGGGTTTTAAATTCTTGCACTAATTGAATTACGCAATATGGTGAATATGGTTAGGGTCAAAAGATCAAGATCAACAGAAATGGGATAAACCGATAGAGCCGGTCATGAAGTGCATTAGGTTATCAAAGTTCATCAGAGTGGTCGCTAGCCAGCATCAGTATTCCCCTTAATAGCCTTCAGTTGTTTAACTATAATTAAGTATAATATAAGAATCTAACTGACTTCTTACTAAATTAAACCTTTTTGATACTTAGAAGAATTGTAAATTTCTATCCCCTTTTTTTTCTTTTTCTGGTTCAATCCCGATGTGCGTCAAGCTGGTCAACGGCGGCTATTTTCCGGCAATTTGCCCGCTGTTATTATTTTTTCGATGATTTTGCAATTTATTTAAAGAAACCAGTTGTTTTTTTTTAGTTTTACTCTTATTTGCTGTTCTATTTTTTGTCTTGTCACAATTCTGGAACCTTCGTGAGATTTGTTTGTTTTAGGATATAAGTGACGATGATATTCTCCTCAAAAGTGTAAAGATGCCTGATTACCAAATATTGGACCTATTTCACTACTCATTCTGCTTCATTGGCCTCTTCACGGGACCTTTCTTCACATACAGAACATACCATGACTTCATCTATCAAAGATTCAAGCCGTCGGCTGCAGACAAACGTGTAGAAGTTCTATCACGACTTAAATTCTTCATAGTCATTGTGCCTTTGTTTCTATTCTTTGCTCGATACAAGAGTTCCTATCTTCATACCGAAGAGTTTGCAGAATCGACTGTCTTCTTCAAAATTGCTTACATGTTCCCTCTGTTTTCAATGTTCAGACTAAGAATGTATTTCGGATGGCTGTTGGCTGAAATTTGTTTTGTGATTGCTGGTTTTGGAGCTTATCCGAAATGGAGTGAGCCAAAACCTGGCAAGGGTCCAACGAAAAGGGCTTACGAGATTTATTCTGACGATGGTTCGAAGAGCAAGAGTGCTGGTTCAGGCAATGATGACGTTAAAGAGGAGTACTCCTTTGAGACTGTGAGGAATATGGATGTGGTTGGTGTGGAGACTATGTTGACTATGCAGGACGGAGTGAGGTGTTGGAACATGTGTGTGCAGTGGTGGCTGGTGCAGTACACGTTTAAGGAGTGTCCCATCAAAATCATGAGGTGAGAAAAATTATACTGGAATATCATTCAGGATGAGTGAATTTCCAAATTTGGACCAAAATAGTTGCGTTGGACTGAAGTAGTTGCATATCCTCTTGGTTCGTCCTAAGAAGCACTGTCCTCAATATGCATTCATTACGAGCTAAAACTGTGAAATTGACCCTTTATTTGTCGGTATCAACTTATCATTACCAAATTTAATCAGACAATTTTTTTTCCTCATAAGCAAAAATGCTCGTCAAAAAATGGAAAAAATTGAGTTTGCGAATCAAAATTAAGTTGATGTGCAGTCAGCTTGATATGCATTCTATTTCAGGAAACCGGCGACCTTTTTCGTCTCTGCTCTCTGGCACGGCGTGCGGTCTGGTTACTTCTTAAGCTTCATGTGTGTTCCTCTTCTGAACACCTCTGCCGTGATTGTGGAGAAGAACCTACTTCGAAATGAGGCCACAAAGAAATCAGCAGTGCTGTCCACAATCACAACAATCATATCTTGGCTGCTTACTAACCAGTATTGGAACTATCTTAACATGGCCTTCTATCTCCTCTCAGGAGCCCAGACGCTTAAATTTTGGAGCCAGATCTACTTCTTGTACCACGCAGTGGCTATCTCTATTATTGGTTGTAATTATATTGTAAAGGTTGCGACTCGACCCAAGAAGGATGCCAAAAGGGAGCTTAAGACTGAGTAATTAATTTAATTGTTTAATATATGGTTTCTTTCAAATAGTCATGTGTAGCTCTATATTTAACGAATTGTCATGCCAATATATACTGTTTGAATTATTTTCATATTTTCTGTCTCAATAAAACATTAATTTGGTCAATTTTTAAAACCAAAAACAGCTCAGATATTTCGAAATTAGATATCTACAAAGTATGGAAAACTTGGGTATATTGGTTAGCCACAGTTTACAACTAGAAGTCAAATGAAAAGTGCGCCAAAAAGTGGTGTAAATTTTTTATACCCGCCCTCATCTTCTCAGCCGGCTATTGTAGCGCTCCTTTTTACAATTCAAAGAATTTGAATTGTATTGGGGCGCTGTCTTTTTTTTAAGATATGTTCACACTTTTTCATGATTTTTGAAGTCAAATTGGAGTAGTGATTTTGGTCACGCCGAAACAGGAAGTGGAGCGAAAAAGAGAGTGGTTTTGCGGCGTGAAATTTTTTCGCTCTAAATTTAAAGTAGAGTGAGAAAACGGTGTTTGAACAAAAATTCGCTTTCTCGCTAGTGGTTTTTTGTTCACATGCGACAATTTCACTTTGATTTTTACTGTTTTTTCGATTTTTTGGATCTCACTTTTTTCCAAATGGTTTTCACAATCCATTCATAGTCCGTTCTCTGTTTAGTCAATGAAAATTCTTTGAATTGTACGTCAGGACTTGTCCTGCTATGGTTTTTTTTCTTCGTCGGACTTTTTTTCGCTTTACCCATTTTGCCGTTTTTCGACATTTTGCGCGAAATCTTTTTGACTTCTCTAGGCTAGTTTCACTCTTCTATCATTCTGCTCAAAGTCTTTTTAAACAGCAGCTGCTCAGCAAAGCAATCCAAAATGAAGAGGGTCAGTATAACAAATCAGTCAGAATTAGAAACGGGATAAAAACCATAAAGCCCATTTTTAGATGCCCGGTACTTGAATTTTGTTCTCATAAATTTTAGTTACTATCTATAATACTTATTGGTATTGATACTAGACCCTGTAGCCTCCCCATGAGAGACAGGAGTATGTTCAATTACGAAATGACATCAAAATAAATCGCACTTAAAAATGTTGTAACAATTTTTGTTGATATTTTCTTTTCTTTCAATCCCAATAGAGTTATCAGAATCAACGGCGGCTATTTTCCGGCAATCTGCCGGGTATGTTTAAACTTTAAATCCTGATTTTGGTATATAATAACTTCTAATGACGTCATTTGAAACTTCTCAGTGAACTTCTTGGTCACCCCTCCTCCAAGATAACCCTACCCGCTGCTCCCCTTAAGTTCTGACTGTTTAAAAGAATATAGGAAGAGAAAAAAAATCGTTTTCTGTTCATGTCGCGTTTTTCTCGTAGAGAAGCAGTTATTGTAAACGTGTGTCTTTTTTATGCAAAATTTTTGCTTGACCGTTTTGACTTTCCGAGTGACTCTCACGCACTTGACTTTTGCATGATCTAAAATTCCCTCTCAATCGCAATTTCAAGCAGATTAACTCAATTGGCGGCAATTTATTACTCAAAGTCAAATGAAAATGTGCAACAAAACTGGTGCCATTTTTCACTTTAAATCTTAATAGTGGTATATATAAACTTCTAATGTAGTTATTTGAAGCCCACTATTAAACTTCTTAGTCCCATCTAGACCCCCCACCGACTGAAGCAGGCTGCAGTAGATTAGAGCTCCCATTAGTCGTTCTAGAGCAATTCTTCCGACGTTGGTATTGTTATGGAATATGGCATTAGGGAACTTCAAAAAGTTCGCGTTACAAGCCAACATATATTTTTTGACGCCCTCATCTCAGTCAGCATTTTAGCAGACCTATTTTTACGACTTGAAGAGCAGTAATAGTGATCTACTTTTTTAATCGGTTGACTTCTATATTAGACGATGTGTTTTAGAGGAAGTCAAATGGCTGGAAAATTAGTGTTTAGGTTAGTGTGTCGAAATACAAAAGTCAAAACAGAGAGAATATTTAGAGTTATTTTTGTTTATTCATTGATCCAATAGAGAGCGAGAACAATTTTTTTTGATCACTTTGGGTTTTTTCAAACGATTTTTTTATATTCAACTCCTAGCGTTTTCTGCCAAAGTGATTTATCTCAATTTTATCATCCACTAACTGTACGTTCGGAAGCATCATTAACCATTTGTAACAAAGACTGAAGTTTAAAGTGTAATTTTCATACGTGTTTGTCATTTTGCCGTTTTAATCATTTTTTTTGAACTTTGAGTAATCAATTTTTTATGGACGGTTTTGTTGGACGGTTCTGGTTATGTACAGTAATTGTGGTCGTTTTGATATCTTTTGTTGTTTGACTTTGTTTGACTTCATTTGTTTTTACTAAAATTTCATTAAATTAACCCTAATTGCATTAATTTTTGTTTCTTATTTCTGATGTTTACCTATTTTGTGCTTTTCGGGTTTGTTTTTTAGAATAATCTATATTGAACTAATCCACAGAACTGACAAAACATGTTTTGTGATTTTTTTGGTGCGAAGAAAACTGGAGAGGTTCTAACATTGGCTAGTCGGAGTTAATAGTATTTTTATATGCTTAATTGTTCCGACACCCACTTTACTGGGGAGGGAGGAACTATATACTCAAATGGGTTTTTTTGTTCAGTCAATTTTGGCCGATCGATATAAACATCGTAGAGAGTTGCGAGTGGTATCATTAGAAAGTCAGTCCAGCGTAGAACAAGGAATTAAAAAGATTTTTTTGTTTGGCCTTCTCATGGTTTTTTTTTATTTCGTCGTCATGATTTTTGTTACGACCATATGACGTCACAGCCACTTTTTGTTCATTCGTTCATGCAATTTCAACTGAATTGCGTGTGTGACGTCATTTTTCGCTCTTAGTGGAGCGAGTTTTTTTTTGTTCATGCGCGTGATTAAATTTTTGGTCAGACTTGACTTACCTCACTCTCAAAAATGACTTCCTCACTTTGAAATTGACTTTTATTTACTTTAAATCAAAGAGATAAGGTCAAATTGGCGTGGGTCACTCTAAATTAAGGTTATTTGAGATCAGCTAATAGAGGCAGCAATAACTTATACAGATTTTTAATCAAAATATAACAGATCAGCCTTCAATGAAAAGACGAATTTTTTTGGTCTGTCTTTTTTACTGTTTTTTTAGACTGCCGATCTACGAATCTATTGCGGCTATTTTCTGGCAATCTACCAGCTATGTTTTTTATAGGGAGTTAACGAGTTGAAGTTTTGTGAATAATTGCTGTTTTTATTCACATTTTCAGTATTTACCAAATTTTTGTCAATTTGCTTTAAAAAATGAAAAAATTGTTAACTTTACTGTTATTTATTGCAATACTCTAGATAAAAGAGGGTTATTGAGTTGCTCGATCCGAGTTTTTTGTCGAGATTTTATGCTAAATTTTTCAAAAATCAGACTTTTTTGAGAAAAATAGGACCACATTTGCTTTTTTTAGCCCACTTTTTTTTTAATTTGCTGGAAGTAGACACCTCAACTGCGGTCGAAATCTTAAGCTCAGAAAGGAGCTAGTTGTAATCCCGCTGGCTTTAAGAGTCTTCAGAATAATAATTTTGCACATTTTTTGCAGATTTAAACTCAATAATTACAAAAAAAAACATTTATGTTTCGATAACTGAAGTTTTTGTTTAAAAATTGATCTATTTCGCAATCATTTGGACAATGGATGTTTTGTTAAACGCTCACATTATCTGGGCTGATCTTGATCGCACCGTGGATCCTTACGATAAAAAAATTTTCAGATTTAAATGGGGCGCGACCTTTTTTCCAAAGCTTTACCGCTTTGTAAATGTTCTATGTAAATTACGACAAGAATCTCAAATCAGGGCTCAATTAATGACAGATACTGTTTGCAAGAAAGATTTCCAACGAAATTATGAAATGGTTTCAGAGTTAAGCTCATGGTGTCTCCATAGTGCGACTTAGTGTCTCCAATCAGAGATGCAGTTCATTTTTTAGGAGGTTTAGATGAACCTAGAGTTTTTTCAGGCGTTATCTAATGTCTCTTATGACTTTGAATATACTTGTTTTAAGAAAATATCGGTGAATTTTTGATCTTTGCCACTATTTTATCTTGTTTCTATCAACTTGGGGCGTAGCCTCTGTAAGAACAGGCAGATACCATTTCCCTGTGAGTAATACATTATTGTTAGAAATGGTTTTATATTCAACTAATGTTTCCCTTGTTTTGATACTACGCGTTTTCAAATAATTTTTTTATTTTCATTTTTGAGCATAATTGCATTTTTATGAGTCCATTTCGTTTCCTTCCCGAATTATCACATTGTTGGCAAATCTAATTGAAAGACAGCGTAGTAGAAAAATTGGACAGCGGTGGAAAAATGCGTTTCTGTATTTATTGTTTTCGTTGAATAGTTTATGCTTTCTGGGCTCAGACCAAGCTATCTCGCAAAATTTTGTGGATTTTTTGTTGTTTATGTTTGTCTTTCTTTTGTTGTTGTTCGCCAAATACCTGATAACTATAGGTCTCAATTGTTTCCCCAGTCTCAATTAAGTTTGATGATTCATCTATTTTTTTGCGCTTTGTTATACGTTGTGATTGATTGCTTCGGCCGTTTATTTTCAAAAAAAAATTCGAGATTTATATAGTGTTCAAATTTCGGGCTTCGTTTTGTAGTCGAGTCTACGTTGTCTTTTTATAGGGATGGCTCGATGATGTTAGGATGAGAAGAAAAAGATGATTTACAGCTCTTAAGGCTAACATCTCTTAAGTGTAGTTCCTTGAATAATGTGATGTCGTAATTGTTTGAAGTCTTGGCTACTTTGTGTGTTTGTTATGTGTTTGTTAATTTGTGGGGTCATGGCGTGGTCTCATTATTAATAAGCCCAATTGGCGTCCCGAGGCAAATTAATCGATTGCTTTTTGTTGAAATCTTAAACCTGTTATGACTTTTGGAAATATTTGTTTCCAAAACAAGTTTGGGTTTTTGAGCTTCGTCTTTTTTTTAAAATAGTTTTTTTGGTCAAATTGTTATTCAGTCTTTGTAAACACAGGTCACAACCCGTTTGCAGTGAGCTGGAAATTAACTCCTGTAACAGTTTTACTTTTACTACGATACTTCATAAAATGTTTGAGATTTTTATATATTTGTACATTTTAGAGGATTTTTGTTTTCTTTTTGGTTTATAACCATAATCCTAAGTCCCATTGGCTTTAAAACTTTGAGCAATTAAAGATTGGATTCTGGCATGTCTCAATTGCTTCCTATGGAGATATAAATGAAATTTTCAGTGATTTCAGGTGATATCTAATCACATTAATAACTGTGAAGTTAATTGTTTTCAAAAATAGAAACGTATTTTTTAACTTTGCACCTCTTTGCTATATTTTCACTTTTTTGTCGACTTGTTAACCAGTCGAATTGAGAACCGGTCCCATATTTTTTCTTTTGATGTATAGTTTAAACTGTTTTGTTCAGATTTCATCGGACGCGAGTTTGATTTTGTTATGATTTTTTTATTGTAGACATCGAGTTGTGGTCGTAAATAATGTTTGTTTTATGATTTTTTAATGGTCCTTGTTAGTAGTTCTATTATCAAAAACTGTCATCGGCCCTCTAGCGTGGCATTATTATTTTCCATTGGTTATTTATTGAACGATATGTTTGTTTTTGATCCCTTCGTCATTTGGTAGCCAATTAAGTTAAGAATGTGGATGAGCGGGGTCGGAACATTATGTGCGTACGCACATTACCGAGCCTCCTTGTTTTGATCATTGTTCGTTTTCGTTTCCTCGTGTTCAAGGAATATGTCGTTTGTATCGTTTCTTATTATGTGGGAGTCATTTTGAACGGCGACCAACGGACTACACTGTCTATTGCGAATAATAATAATAATTTCAGAGCCGCTACGTGTGATTTGTTTGCTCCCTCTGTTGTTTCAAATTGAAAAGTATAATGAAGTAAAAAGGTTTTCTTAGTCTATTTAGTGGTTGGATAGGCTGATAGATGTTTTTCTTTTACTTTGTGTTGATTGCGGAGTCCAATGCATTATTGTTGTCAACTTTATTGAACATAAATTTGTGTCGCCTTACCCTAGGTCCCAACTTGTTCGACATTTGACTCGAAGTCACTTTCACTTCTCTGAGCTAGTTTTGCTCTTCTCTTAGCCTAGTTTGGTTAGTCTGGTTTTCTTAGTCTTATTTATGGTTGGATAGGGTGTAAGATTTTACTTTGAATCGATTGCGGAGTTCAATGGCTGTCATTTTTGTCAACTTAGACGGACAGAAATTTGTGGCGCCTTACTCTAAGTCCCAACTTGTTCTACATCTTGCTTGATGTCAGTTTGACTTCTCTGGGCTAGTTTCGCTCTTCTCTCCTGCTCTAAAGGACTTCAGGCAGCAGTGTCTAAGCAAGCTAATCTAGAATCAAATCTAGGGTATTTGAACTTCGTTCTTAGGTCTTAGTTACTTGTCTCCAATGCTTATTGATATTGATATTATCTGGATGTATCAACTCATTAAGAAGCTCATGACATAAAAAGAGTGCGCAATTGATAAACGTGTTTTTACAAAAAATTATCAAATCTTTTCTTTCAATCCTATAATGAATAAATTGAATTCAAATTACATTGTTCTGGTCTTGAGAGTTTATATCAGCTAAGTTGTTTATGTTGTGGGAATTAAGCAAATAAATCTGCAAAATTCGGCCAAATGTTTTTTAATGATTTGATTGATATGTAACATGCATGTTCTAGGGCAAAAAAGGGGGGCCAACAGCACATCGGAGAAGACGTCCAGGAAAAGTAACCTGGAGTAAGTTGCCTGGAAAACCATACCGAGAAATATCGATGAAAAAAGTGGGGTTTATCAGCCAAAACGGTCCTGAGTGTCAAACTTTTGTGGTGGCAGGGAGTCAAGAGGTCTATTAATCGAAAAATATTTTGTCGTCAGACGCATCTCATTTTCTGCAAAATCAGCGGCAATCATCATTGATCTGGAGTTCTGTATTGCCTCCGTTTTGACCAAATTTGTCTGAAGCTCTGGCGGTTTTTTCGCTGACAATCTGCTATGACAATCGTTATGTGTCCGTATTTGGTTGAGGAGGCAGATTTTCGTTGGTCATTTTATGAATTTGACGGGAACGTTTTAAAACGTTTTTGTTGTATGGTCTAGTTCGTAGTCAGTTTTAACCCCTCGCCATTTTAACCGGAGAAAGATAACAGCTGTTTAACCACTCGCCATTTTTATCGGAGAAACATCTTTTGGAAGCCATCGCAGAGTAGATTTTTTGCAAATTAGTTCTACAAATTTTTTCGCTGGAGGCCATTACGTTTTTTTTTAAAAAATTTGAAAATGTGTAGTAACGCTGTTTCTCTGCATGTAATGGAAAACTATTAATCATTTGATATTTAAAAGGCTCGAATAGAAGCCTTAAATAAATGTGCAAGAAAGAAAAAAGGTTTATATTACCTAATGAGCCGCGGAACTATCAATTTAAAGACAGTGGACCATTAGAAATGTGTATGAATAATAGTTACAGATCGTAATATTTAAATGGAGGTATTTGTCAGTAGTTTGGTTGTACGTAGAATCAGACCTGTAATGGTTGCTAAAGGGAGCTAAAATATTGCTGGATAGCTCTATCATAGTATTTTTTTCAGATATTGCTCTTCTTTGCACATAGCCTACTATCAGTAAAGTATTGGGATAGTAGGATAAGATCAGACAGTATCAGAGCAGAAGCAATGAGAGCTAGCAAATTTTTCTAGCAGAGTTTTTTTTGCTTCGTTAGTTGAGGGAAGTAAGTAAATTGTTCTGCGTGAAATCGGACTGATGTTTTTTAATGATTCACTTCTGATGTGATTGATATACAACATGCTCCAGGGCATTGAAGGGGGCCAATAGCACATCGGAGAAGACGTCCAGGATAAGTAACCCAAGTTGCCTGGAAAACCACACCGAGAAATATCAATGAAAAAAGTTGTGTTTATCGGCCAAAACTTTTAAGTCAAAATTTTGTGTTGGCAGGGAGTCAAGAGGTCTATTAATCAAAAAATATTTTATCGTCAGACGCATCTCATTTTCTGGAAAATCAGTGACAATCATAAGTGATCTGGAGTTCTGTATTGCCTCCGTTTTGACCAAATTTGTCTGAAGCTATGGTGTTTTTTCGCTGACAATCTGCTATGACAATCGTTGTCCGTATTTGGTTGAGGAGGCAGATTTTCGTAGGTCATTTTATGAGTTTGAGGGGAACGTTTTAAAACGTTTTTGGTGTATGATCTAGTTCATCGTCAGTTTTAGCCCCTCGCCATTTTTACCGGAGAAAGATAACAGCTGTTCAACCACTGGCCATATTTATCGGAGAAACATATCTTTTGGAAGCCATCGCAGAGTAGTTTTTTTTGCAAATGAGTTCTACAAATTTTTTCGTTGGAGGCCATTACGTTTTTTTGGAGGCCATAAGTTTTGGAAACGTGTAGTAACGCTGTTTCTCTGCATGTAATGGAATACTATTAATCATTTGATATTGAAAAGGCCTTGAATAAAATGTGCAAGAAAGAAAAAAGCTTATATTACCTAATGAGCCGCGCAACTATCAATTTAAAGACAGTGGACCATTAGAAATGTGTATGAATAATAGTTACAGATCGTAGTATTTAAATGGAGGTATTTGTCAGTAGTTTGGTTGTACGTAGAATCAGAGCTGTAATGGTTGCTAAAGGGAGCTAAAATATTGCTGGATAGCTCTATCATAGTATTTTTTTCAGATATTGCTCTTCTTTGCACATAGCCTACTATCAGTAAAGTATTGGGATAGTAGGATAAGATCAGACAGTATCAGAGCAGAAGCAATGAGAGCTAGCAAATTTTTCTAGCAGAGTTTTTTTGCTTCGTTAGTTGTGGGAAGTAAGTAAATTGTTCTGCGTGAAATCGGACTGATGTTTTTTAATGATTCACTTCTGATGTGATTGATATACAACATGCTCCAGGGCATTGAAGGGGGCCAACAGCACATCGGAGAAGACGTCCAGGATAAGTAACCCAAATTGCCTGGAAGGCCGTACCGAGAAATATTCATTAAAAAATTGGGGCTAATCAGCCAAAACGCGTATGAGGTGGAGACCGGGCGAACGTACGTTCCCTAAGCTGTTTTTACCTTCACCACATGGTGTTGACCATTTTGTCCAAATTACACTTTCAAAATCCGCACTACGTCATTGACTCTGAGTGGTGTCTGATCACTATTGCTCCATTTGACCCCCTTTAACATTGTCGGCAGATGCTGCTTGACGTGTCGTTTCCAGAAGTGATTGATCATTTTCTGCACATTTTTCCACGAATCTGTCAGGAATTTGGCTGTCAAACTTTTGTGGTGGCAGGGAGTCGAGAGGTGTACTAATCAAAAAATAATTTGCCGTCAGACGTATCTCATTGTCAGCGGCAATCATCATTGGTCTGGAGTTCAGTATCGCCTCCGTTTTGACCAAAATTGTCCGGAAATACAGCGGTTTTTTTCACTGACATTCTGCAGGTTATGTGTCCGTATCTGGTTGAGGAGGCAGGCTTTCGTTGGTCATTTTATGAATTTGACAGGCAACATTTTGATACCTTTTTGCTCTGTGATCTAGTTCTTCGTCAGTTTTAACCCGTCGCCTTATTTACCGGAGAAAGATTACAGCTGTTTAAACCCTCGCCATATTTACCGGAGAAGCAAATCTTTTGAAAGCCCAGAGTAGTTTTTTTTCCGCAAATGAGTTCCACAAATTTTTTCGCTGGAGGCCATTACGTTTTAAAAAATAAAGTTTTGTGAAAATGTGTAATAACGCTGTTTCTCTGCTTTTAATGGAATACTATTCATCATATGATATTGAAAAGGCTCTAATAGAAGACTTGAATAAAATAAACAAGAACGAAAAAAGTTTATATTACATAATGAGCCGCGGAACTATCAATTTCAAGACCGTGGACCATTAGAAACGTGTAAGAATAAAAGTTACAGATCGTAATATATAAAAGAGGTAGTTGTCAGTAGTTCGGTTGTACGTAGAATCAGACCTGTAATGGTTGCTAAAGGGAGCTAAAATATTGCTGGATAGCTCTATCATAGTATTTTTTTCAGATATTGCTCTTCTTTGCACATAGCCTACTATCAGTAAAGTATTGGGATAGTAGGATAAGATCAGACAGTATCAGAGCAGAAGCAATGAGAGCTAGCAAATTTTTCTAGCAGAGTTTTTTTGCTTCGTTAGTTGCGGGAAGTAAGTAAATTGTTCTGCGTGAAATCGGACTGATGTTTTTTAATGATTCACTTCTGATGTGATTGATATACAACATGCTCCAGGGCATTGAAGGGGGCCAACAGCACATCGGAGAAGACGTCCAGGATAAGTAACCCAAGTTGCCTGGAAAACCACACCGAGAAATATCAATGAAAAAAGTTGTGTTTATCGGCCAAAACTTTTAAGTCAAAATTTTGTGTTGGCAGGGAGTCAAGAGGTCTATTAATCAAAAAATATTTTATCGTCAGACGCATCTCATTTTCTGGAAAATCAGTGACCATCATAAGTGATCTGGAGTTCTGTATTGCCTCCGTTTTGACCAAATTTGTCTGAAGCTATGGTGTTTTTTCGCTGACAATCTGCTATGACAATCGTTGTCCGTATTTGGTTGAGGAGGCAGATTTTCGTAGGTCATTTTATGAGATTGAGGGGAACGTTTTAAAACGTTTTTGGTGTATGATCTAGTTCATCGTCAGTTTTAACCCCTCGCCATTTTTACCGGTGAAAGATAACAGCTGTTCAACCACTGGCCATATTTATCGGAGAAACATATCTTTTGGAAGCCATCGCAGAGTAGTTTTTTTTGCAAATGAGTTCTACAAATTTTTTCGTTGGAGGCCATTACGTTTTTTCAAAAAGTTTTGGAAACGTGTAGTAACGCTGTTTCTCTGCATGTAATGGAATACTATTAATCATTTGATATTGAAAAGGCCTTGAATAAAATGTGCAAGAAAGAAAAAAGCTTTTATTACCTAATGAGCCGCGCAACTATCAATTTAAAGACAGTGGACCATTAGAAATGTGTATGAATAATAGTTACAGATCGTAATATTTAAATGGAGGTATTTGTCAGTAGTTTGGTTGTACGTAGAATCAGAGCTGTAATGGTTGCTAAAGGGAGCTAAAATATTGCTGGATAGCTCTATCATAGTATTTTTTTCAGATATTGCTCTTCTTTGCACATAGCCTACTATCAGTAAAGTAATGGGATAGTAGGATAAGATCAGACAGTATCAGAGCAGAAGCAATGAGAGCTAGCAAATTTTTCTAGCAGAGTTTTTTTGCTTCGTTAGTTGTGGGAAGTAAGTAAATTGTTCTGCGTGAAATCGGACTGATGTTTTTTAATGATTCACTTCTGATGTGATTGATATACAACATGCTCCAGGGCATTGAAGGGGGCCAACAGCACATCGGAGAAGACGTCCAGGATAAGTAACCCAAATTGCCTGGAAGGCCGTACCGAGAAATATTCATTAAAAAATTGGGGCTAATCAGCCAAAACGCGTATGAGGTGGAGACCGGGCGAACGTACGTTCCCTAAGCTGTTTTTACCTTCACCACATGGTGTTGACCATTTTGTCCAAATTACGCTTTCAAAATCCGCACTACGTCATTGACTCTGAGTGGTGTCTGATCACTATTGCTCCATTTGACCCCCTTTAACATTGTCGGCAGATGCTGCTTGACGTGTCGTTTCCAGAAGTGATTGATCATTTTCTGCACATTTTTCCACGAATCTGTCAGGAATTTGGCTGTCAAACTTTTGTGGTGGCAGGGAGTCGAGAGGTGTACTAATCAAAAAATAATTTGCCGTCAGACGTATCTCATTGTCAGCGGCAATCATCATTGGTCTGGAGTTCAGTATCGCCTCCGTTTTGACCAAAATTGTCCGGAAATACAGCGGTTTTTTTCACTGACATTCTGCAGGTTATGTGTCCGTATCTGGTTGAGGAGGCAGGCTTTCGTTGGTCATTTTATGAATTTGACAGGCAACATTTTGATACCTTTTTGCTCTGTGATCTAGTTCTTCGTCAGTTTTAACCCGTCGCCTTATTTACCGGAGAAAGATTACAGCTGTTTAAACCCTCGCCATATTTACCGGAGAAGCAAATCTTTTGAAAGCCCAGAGTAGTTTTTTTTCGCAAATGAGTTCCACAAATTTTTTCGCTGGAGGCCATTACGTTTTAAAAAATAAAGTTTTGTGAAAATGTTTAATAACGCTGTTTCTCTGCTTTTAATGGAATACTATTCATCATATGATATTGAAAAGGCTCTAATAGAAGACTTGAATAAAATAAACAAGAACGAAAAAAGTTTATATTACATAATGAGCCGCGGAACTATCAATTTCAAGACCGTGGACCATTAGAAACGTGTAAGAATAAAAGTTACAGATCGTAATATATAAAAGAGGTAGTTGTCAGTAGTTCGGTTGTACGTAGAATCAGACCTGTAACGGTAGTTAAATTAAATGGAGCTAAATTATTGCTGGATAGCTCTATCATAGTATTTTTTTCCAGATATTGCTCTTTGCGCATAGGCCTACTATCAGTAAAGTTTTGGGATAGTAGGATAAGATAGGTCAGTATCAGATAAGAAGCAATTAGAGCTAACAAATTTTTCTGCCAAGCCTGTCTTTAGCTAAAGTTGATGTAAAAATGTGTTCTTTGTTGTTTGCAGTGGACTTAAATCCACAAGAAACTTAGCCATCGTTTACGCATACTTGTCTTTGCTGTTTTTATTTCACTTGTGGGCGCTTTCAAGGTACTTCACGTTGTTTATCGACACCAGTTAGATTTCGCCTAACTTTCGGCTAAATGAGGAAAGCCAGTACCTGTTTTGATAATTTCCTCTACAAAGAGTGACGTAGTCGCTATAAGTTCTACCAACCAAAATTAGTCTTGCACTTTGATGTATTGTGGAAAAAAACGACCTTTGAGTGATTGGTGGGAATCTCATCAGGCAAACAGCATTGCTCCTCGTTTCTGCCTTAAAACTCTTGTCTCGAGTTAAGGTTGGATAAGTTTCTTTGCCATATTCCTTTGCAGTTTAAAATGCGCGTCGTCAAAATATTGTCACAATAAAAAAATGAGTTGTTTCGCACTGATTTTAGAGGGTTGTTAAGATGAGAACCTGTTTTCGTGGACATAATTGTGGAGTTTACTGTTCGCTATTTGATTGTTCCATTGTGTGGTTTTAAGCGGATAGTATTGCAATTGATCGTTGGCTTGTTTAGGGGTCTCTGATGCGCGCTACCCAGTTTATAACTACTATTTTACTAAGTTATAATTGTGACTGCTATTTTACTAGTATTTCAAGAGGAAAGACAGTTTCAAGTTTAAGAGATGAGTTTTTATCAACTGAGTTCTGGATGGCTCTTCGGTGGGTGTTCTAGTCTTCCTTAGTTCCGTAGATCTGTTTTCTGTCCGTATTGGTCATTCCTAAATTTTAACATATCTTTTAGGTGGGTGTAGATTTGCACTTTTCCTGACGTTGTTTCAGTACATATACTTTCGAATACTGACATCTGCTTTACTAGTATATTAACTTAAAGTACTTCTTCTTATTTACAGTATTTACCAATTTTAACAATCTATCTTCAAGAAACTTTAAAAACAGTAAATCTAGGTAGATTCTACAAGTTCCTGCGTTTAGAGAAATTTATTTGTCAAAGGGTATTTTCGATAAACAAAATAGAGGATATGACCCTAGATAGAAATGAGAACCGTATATGGCCTTTAGCAAGTGTTTTGATAATTTCTTCCGCAAGGAGTCTTGTAGTCGCTATAGGATTCACCAACGAAAATTAGTCTTATTCTCTGATGTATTCTAAAAAAAACGACAGTGATAGGCGGGACTCTGTCATCAGGTGCCCCATATTTTTTAAGAGAGCATCTAAACAACATTGCTCCTCGTTTGTGTCTGAAAACTCTTGTCTCGAGTTAGGCTTGGATAAGTTTCTTTGCTATATTGCCTTGCAGTTGAAAATGCGCGTCGTCAAAATATTGTCACGATAAAAATTGAGTTATTTCGCACTGATTTTAGAGGGGTTGTTAAAATGGGAATTTTTTTATGGACATAATAGTGCAGTTAACTCGTCGCTATTGGATTGTCTCACGGTGCGGTTTTAAGCGGATAGTTTTGCAATTAACCGTTGGCTTTTTGAGGTCTCGGAGTTGTAACTTAAAAATTTTCGGACAAAACTCAGAAAAATAACAAGAAGTACTGTAAAGTGGTGTATTGATTATGACTGATGTTGTAAGGCGCAAAGAGTTTTTCAAGAAGACTGTTTCAAGTTTAAGAGAGGAGTTCTGGATGGTTCCCCGGTTGGTGTTCTGGTCTTCGGTAGTTCCGTAGATCTGTGTTCAGACTGTGTTGGTCCTTCTTAAGATTTAACAGATCTCCTAAGTCGGTTCAGATTTTCCGAGTAATTAGCAGACAGGTGAATCAGATAAACCGAAATATTTTGAATTACAGGCCTTTGATTGACAAACTACTTGGTTGTATTGATGCGAAAGCCTGCCACCCATGATTTTGTAGTTCCATTTTCTCAGGATTAAAAAAACTTGATTCAGGAAGCTAGCTAACGAGCGTTTGCAGATAAATTCTTCCCTTCTCGTCCGTAAATTTCTGAAATACATTCAAGTATCATTGATTGATGAGCTTCTCGAACTAACATTAGTTTTGAAAGAGCGTTACGTACTGAGTTACAAAAAAATTTTCGAGCCAACTCGCACTATTTCGCTCAGCTTGTTTTCATTTTTTATGAGAACTTTAGTTTTAACGGAACTGACATTTTTAACTTGTGATTGCAAATTTTAATTGCAACAGATTTTTAGGCGAATATATGTTTTTTTTGAAAACTCGGTTATAAACTTTTCCTTGCTTAGACGTCTTTTTATGGAATCTTAGTTAATCGCAGAGTTATAATAAGATCAAATCATGAACAGATCGAATTGTCATTTTGACACATATTGAAATTGCAACCCACAATCTTGTTTTCATTGCAGTATAATCTTCATGACCAGCTGATCTTGTAGTTTGGTAGTTTATTTCAGTCTCCCCACTCATTGGGTGAGACAAGTTATTGGAATCAGTGATGAATTTTCATTTCATTGGTGGCCAGAGTTAGACCCAAATTATTTCAGCAAATTTAGACTTCGTAAAATTTTGTGTTCTGCATATGAAATTGAATTTATGTTGGTAGACTGATACGAAGCATTAGGTAAAGCTTTACAAATTTCTATTTGAATACAGCTAATTATTGATAGAGAAATTGGTCTGAAAAGTGGCTGGTTGGACAAAAGCTACATTTGAACTAAGACGGTTGAAACATCAAAAACACCAGGACGGATTGATATTAGAGGTATTGGAGATATTGAGGTATTGTAGAATCAATGCAGAATGAATGAAAATTGACATCGATTCATAAAAAAGACATCAGATTTTTAAGATGATCTCTTCAGTGGAATCCCTAGCATTGAATTGTTTTCAAGACAATTTTAACGAAAAAATTACGAGAAAATGAGTGCTTTGACACCAATTCTTATAAACAAAAGCTGAATTACTGAAAAAAATAGCCCAAATTGTTGTAGACATAACGTGACCCCTAATCATCTTTAGGAAACGAAATTATTAACGTTGTGGTAGCTAATAAGCAAAATAAACAAATAACTATTAAGTTAAAAATGAATGATCATATATCAAATAGTGAACAAAAATGGTCAGATTTGGCAAAAATCTTCAATTTAAACTTCAATAACTCCACAAAACAGCGAAATTCGAAACTTACCAACTTCAATACTCTAAGCTCGATGGGCTTTCTAATGGTACCACTCAGATCTTTCACAGTCAAATATTTTGATCGACCAAATCGAACAAAACCCAATTATTAAGCACATAGGTCCTCTCCCTTAAAGTGGGTCGGAGCAAGTCATCTTGGTAAGTAAGATGTAATGGCACTGCTAATTATGGTAGAGTTTTTGGTTTAAATTATACAGACTATTGTGCAATTTAATGCGGGTTATAGCTATCCATACTGTTAGTTGTTTTCCCCAATAACTGCTTTTCTGTACACTCAATTTTGGGTAAGTTTCTATTGTTTAGTTTTAGATTTAGAATGGCTCTAGTTTATTTAACCCAACAGTAAAGCTTAACCGTACAATGTGACTAAATGTTTATCTTAACGCATCTTTTGTCTATTATAACCCACTACTTGCTGATTATCACTACTCTATCACTATCGATTGCATTGATTCTGCCAATTTCAAGCACCGCTGATCAAAAATCAAATTTTATCCATCTTATTAAGCTGCCATCACGGCATGCGTTATCAAATTTAGTCAGAAATGTGCCACATTATTGTGCCTATGAGTTGAACCAACTAGCGACCTTAGATGACAAACTCAATTTCAAATTATCACTGTGGCACTGCGAAGATATTACGCAAACTATCCAGTTATTGGTCCAAAAGTTTCCCGATGTTGATGTGTTTTCGTCTCGGCATACGACTTTGCGCAGGGTGAAGAGGTTTGCTGCAGTGGGAAGAAGAGGGAGCTCTGTAGGAGGATTGCACAAGGATAGTTGGATTGACAACGTTACCGATCCGGAATTCTCTGGACAGTGGCATCTGGTTAGTGATCGGTTATTGGTTGACTTCTTAAATCTTGTTGATTTTGAACATTGATCTACTAGCTCAAAAATAGTCAATCTGATTTGAAGCTAGTCTATTAATTACAAGATAGGGAGTAAATAGGTTTCTTAAGAAAAAGTTTGAATAGAGGTGGAAGATCTTGAGTACGGATTGTATGTAATCAAACGCCAGCATTCCTTGTTCTAGATAAACCAATTTAAGCCTGGAAGTGATGTAGAGGTTAAGGAGGTATGGGATGCTGGAATCCTTGGAGACAACACCCATGTGGGCATCATTGACGATGGTATCGAGTGGACGAACCCTGACATTACAGACAACTTTGTAAGTATTGCAGAGTCGAGTTATTAATAGCCGCCCTCATCTTCTCAGCCGGCTATTATAGCGCTCCTATTTTTTACAATTCAAAGAATTTGAATTGTATTGGGGCGCTTTTTACAATTCAAAGAATTTGAATTGTATTGGGGTCTGTCTTTTTTACGACTCGAAGAGGAGTATTGGAGAAGTCCTTTTTACGACTCGAAGAAGAGTATTGGAGAAGTCCTTTTTTTAATCAATTTTATTGGAGTGATTTTTGAAGCGGGAAATGAAACGCGTGAAAAAATTTGGAGTGATTTTGGTGCTGAACAAAAGTGAAGAGCGGAGCGAAAAGAGAGTGGTTTTTGTTCATACCGCTGTTTTTGAGAGAGCGAGAAATTGATGTGTGAAAAAATTTTCTCTAAGCGAGCGAAATTTTTTTGTTCACGTGCGGCATTTTAAAGCAGTTTTTTTTCATTTATTTTCGTTAAGAGGCTTGGGTATGATTTTGTTTTAATTTTAGGCTGGTCTTGGTAGTGTTTTGAAGGTTTCTGGAAATTCATATGAATTTTATGATAATTCGGAGGTTTTTAATGTATTTTGCTGATTTTCGGGCTAATTTTTGCGTTTTTTTGACGATTATTTTGTTTTACTGGCTCAAAAACCACTTCTACATGAGCAATATTATGATAACAATTGGTTACAATTTTATGGGTAAGAATCATTTTTTGTTGAGAAATACGACAAAAAAAATGGCGAAAATTGGAACTATTTTTCTTAAGTTTTTGAAGTTTTTCGTTTTTTTCTGTTTTTAGCTAGGTTTCTTTTCCTATTATGACTTGACTATTGTTTTGCGAGCTTCTGGATACCCTATTGGCTGAAGGGATTTTTTCTTTGGATTTATATGTTTTTTGAAATACTAAAAAATTTAGTAACTTTTTCCAGTTTTTCAGTGAAAGTTGTTTTCATGAGTTTTTTTTTGATAATTTAGCCTAAATATTTTTTCAAAATTCACATAAGTGGTTTTTGTAAGTACCAGCTGTTTTGATGAAGCCATTTTGGCAGAGATAGTTTTTTCGGGATCTCAATTTATAACAAAATTTGATCAGATTTTTTGTCATATTTTAACAGATTTGATTTTTTTGTTTTTACTTTTTCGTTTCATGACTTTGTTTCAAGATAATCATAAATTAGTGAAGGCACATTTTGTTTGATGAGTAGTTGGATGGCGTTTAAATGGATTTTCACTTCGAGTCGTTTCCGGAATTCTTTCGGCTATGTTTTTTTTTTTTCAATTTTATTGGAGTGAATTTTGAAGCGGGAAATGAAACGCGTGAAAAAATTCGGAGCGATTTGGTTGCTGAACAAAAGTGAAGAATGGTGAAGAGTGGTTTTTTGTTCATATCGCTGTTTTTGAGAGAGCGAGAAATTGATGTGTGAAAAATTTTTCTATGAGCTAGCGAAATTTTTTTGTTCACGTGTGGCATTTAAAAGCAGTTTTTATGCAATTTTTCTTGTTCATGAGGTTTGATTATGATATTGTATTGGATTTAGGCTCTTTCTGATAGGAATTGAAGGTTTCAAGTAGTTAATTTGAGTTTTATGCAAATTTGGAGGTTTTTGATCAGTTTTGCTGATTTTTCGACGAAATTTAATGTATTTTGGCCTTTTGTTTTGGTTTACTGCTTTAAGTGCAATTTGCATAGAAGCTCGTTACTCAAGGAATATGAGAGATACAAATTAATTACATTTTTGTTGGTATAAAACATTTTTGAAGAAAAATGACAGAAAAATTGAGAATATTTTTACCACTTTTTTTATTTTTTTTGCTTTTTTCGTTTTTTTTTTCAATCGTAGAGCTTTTTTTTAGCTTATTAGGACTTGCCCATTATTTCGCGAGCATTTCATTGCTCTATTTGCTCAAAATAACTTTATTTCGCTTTATTTTTTCTTGTAAAATTCAAAAAACACCTTACTTTTTCTCGTTTTTTTTTGTTCAATTTGGTTTTAAATGTCGTTTCTATTCTACCTCAACCTTTGATAGCATTTGGGGAGTTTTCTAGTAAAAGTCAGTTGTTGTAGCTTTTTTGGATGTCTCTCATTTTGATTTATATTAGTTTCGAGTTGTTTTTGTTCAAGAAAATCGAGTAAATTTTGGCCACTTTTTGACTTTTTTCTAAGTTTTTTGCCTATTTCTTCCAATTTAATGTTTTTTGTTGGTAACTTTTTCTCAATAAAGAGCATTTTTGTAGGTTTCGATGCAATGAATTTGCACTTGAAGGCTTAGCAGGGCAGTTTTCATTTAAAAAAATTATACAAAACTCGAATTCGTTAAAGAGTTTTTCTTTGTCTCTTTTTTAGTTTGTTGTTTAACGTTTCTGCAAGTCCTAGGTGGCGATTGATCTAGCGAAATATATAACTAATTGATTTCTACGAGTTATGGATAGGAAGCTGCATGTTATCTTTTTGTAGAGAATTTTGTTTGGATTTTTAGAGAATATATTTTTTTTTATTTTGTCCTTTGTCAAGTTTCCAGTTCTCCAGATTTTTCTTTGTGAATTGGTTACACTCTCTCGATTAGTATTATGCTGGTGATGCATTTGATTAGTGATAATAGTCAGATTTCTACTTCGAGTCGTTTCCGGAATTCTTCCGTCTATGTTTTCTTTTTAAGATCTGTTCACACATTTTCATGGTTTTTGAAGTCAAATTGGAGTGGTGATTTTGGTCACGCCGAAACAGGAAACGGAGCGAAAAAGCGAGTTGTTTTGCGGCGTGAATTTTTGCGCTCTAATTTTAAAGTAGAGTGAGAAAACGGTGTTTGAACAAAAATTCGGTATCTCGGTAGTGGTTTTTTGTTCACATGCGACAATTTCACTTTGATTTTTACCGTTTTTTCGATTTTTTTGATCGCACTTTTTTTCCGAATGGTTTTCCCAATCCATTCATAGTCCGTTCTCTGTTTAGTCAATGAAAATTCTTTGAATTGTACGTCAGGACTTGTCCTGCTTTGTTTTTTTTTTACTTCGTCGAACTTTTTTTCGCTTTACCCATTTTGCCGCTTTTCGACATTTTGCGCGAAATCTTTTTGACTTCTCTAGGCTAGTTTTTATCTTCTCTCATTCTGCTAAGAGTGATTTTGAACATCAGTTGCTCAGCAAAGCAAATCAAAATGAACAGAGTCAGTATAAAAAATTGAAGTCAGAAGTTGAAACGGGATAAACCCATAAAGCCCAATTTTAGATGCCCGCTATTTGAACGTCGTTCCTATAAGTCTTAGTTACCGTATCTTATGCTTATTGGTATTAATTTAGCCCATGTAGCCTCTCTCTGAGAAACAGAAGTATGTTCAACTACGAAATGCCATCAAAATAAATCGGACTTAAAAGATATTTTTGTACAAAATTCTTTTTTTCAATATCTTCTATTCTTTCAATCCGAATCATGCTTATTGGAATCAACGGCGGCTATTTTCCGGCAATCTGCCGGGTATGTTTTTTCTTTGAAATATGACGGTCGTTTGGACTCAGCAAAAACATAAAAAATAATGGACATTGTTACTGATTGGAGTTAATGAATCACCTTATTGTCGCTTTTACGGGAAGTTCTTCTTGATACATAAAAAGCTTTCTGAATCATGAACAAAACGGTAACAGATTAGGGCTCTATAAGGTAAATAGTTTTCCTCATAATTTTTTGACCCAATAAGGTTTTTAGTACACCAACTTAAAACTCAAAAATATAATTTTTGTCATTTATGGATGCGTGGGAACGTGCTCTACCACTCATAATTGCCATTCATTCGAGATGAGAGTTTGATTCTGATTTCGTTTTGGGTGTTGAGCTGTAGTGGCTCTCTGCAAATCCTGTCCTATCTTGAGGAGTTGCTGGCTGACATTCTTCTTTTACTTTTCTGGCATTCTTTAACTGAAGTTTGTGCGGTTTGTTGTTTTAGAATTTTCGTATTTCCTGGATTTTTTTGTAGAAATTTTTGATGACCTCATTTGCAGAACTGCTTAACATTTATACCTCTAATGTTCCTATCTGATGTGCATTTGTGGACCAGCTCTGTTTGAATTCATGTTGACACTGCTTGTATCCAATCTCGTCGAGCCTGCGCTATCATTTGTCTTTCATCTTGTCACCTATTTTCTTACATCTTTTGGCATTCTTTTTTTCTTCGTCTTTTTTTCTTCGTCGAGTTTTTGATTTGTTCTGTTTGCCAGTTTTATCCAACATTGTTATGTGCACATTGTTGTTTTGCTTTTCATTTGTCTGCTTCCTCTATTTTACGCAACCATCCAGTTGTTGACTTTTTTTCTCGTCTTCCATTTCACTTCACATATTTGATTAGCAATATTTTCCTGCTTCTTCTTTTAATCTTCATTCGAGTTGGTTTTAGTCTCAACAGTGCACGCTTTTGCTCAACAGTGCAGACTCCATAAGCTCATGTGTTTTTATTCCATCTCGCTCAGTAAACTTTTGTCAACTGTTTATTTGCTCCGTGGTTCTAATTGAGTTTTTTTTATTGATTACAGGTGCGTACTGGGCAACTGGAAATCAATGGGCCTTATCTATCCTCGATTGCGTCCTTTTCGTCAGTTTTGTATTCAAATGACATTTTTGAATTTCGTCCGCTCTCCAGAAGATTTTTGTATCCGTTTTAAATCGGCGCGAAGTGATATCGAGGCGATTTTTGGTCTCAATAGTCCTTCAGTATTCGAAGAGGAATCTTTTTAACAGGTTGAGCTTATTCAGACGTTTGACCAAAGTCTCTAAAATAAATTTCTTATTTTCAGTTTGAATGAAGAGGGCAATTTGGTCCATTTTTGAACTCTTTTCAGGATCAAATTTTTGTTAATCCATTTCATAATAATTTAATTTGTTCTCTCCAACTTTAGGCGACTAGTAATCATTGTGATGTTCCCCAGTATCTAATATCTGTTTAAAGTTTTACTCAGCTAACTTTCGAGATAAAAAATTTGGCTGGCAAGATACGTTCCCTAATGAAGATCAGTGGAGTGGTCAAATTTTTGTCGAAAATGAACAGCTATTCCCCAGCTGAGTTACCTTTTTATGTGGTTTATGTTTTTTGCTGTAAGAGTTTGAAGGAATATTCCGCTGAAGAAAGATGAGAGTGTACAATTGATTTGAACGCATCAATTTTTACTTTTAAAGGAATTTGGTTTCTTACAAGATATAAAGAACGAATTGCATTAGCTATTTTTCTTAAAACTGTTCAGATGATTTTCAAAAGGTAGATTGGTATCGTTTTGGACTCCTAGATAACGAAAAGCGTGAGCTCTTTTACTAAAACTTCACCTTTAAAACAAAACCTTGTATCTGAATGAGTATAATTTGAAAAGGATAATAACTCTTAAATCGCAATTTAATTTGAGTTGATCCTCTGTCGGTTTCATCTAATATTTCAATTTTTAATGGAATATTTTTATTACCTCCAATTTTGCAATAACACTTGTCATCTGCAAACTGAGCAATTTCATTTTCACCTTCCAGTTTTTCAGAAGAATGGTTATTTTGTAACAGAAAAATAAGAGGTCCCAGATCTTTCTTGTGAAACAGAAATGGTTAGAATATTTTCTAATAATTCAGTGCCCATTTTTGCGCGTTGTTTGATTTGTTAGGAAAAATTCAGAAAGATTAAAATTTTAAGTTTTCTTAAAGATTCTGTGGCATTGAATTGAATGCTTTTGCAAGATGTGTCGATGGTATTTTCCATTTTTTGTATTACTTTTTCAATGAAGTACATCACTGTACTGTTTTAAAATTTGCTGTTACAGAAATTTGACGGTAATTAGTTGAAACAGAAAGATCTCGTTTTTGTGAGTTGGTGTGATGTCTTCTTTAGAATTGTTCGGAAAACTCTCTTGAATCCTTTTGATTATATTCTGACGATATTTACCAATAGCGTATCTTCCAGATTTCAATGCCCAAACTTTGATATATCCCTGGCTTGGTGCTATGTTATTTTCTATATCGTCAATAAATTTATGGGTTTCCCTCAAATTTAAAGGTCTTAAGTTGAATTCTTCAAATTTTTGTTTTCAGCGTTCATTGGAATAACCTACCCTCTGTAGATTTTCTTTTTGCTGAAAACTCTGTATACGCGTTAGAGATCGACTTTTTGTCTTTTTTTCGACCAATGATATCAAATGTACTAATTTAGACTGCTATTTTTCGTTCCAATTTCTTAATTAATTTTAATCTTTGATTAGGGTTCTAATTTTTTACTAAATTCCCCTGAATATTGTTGTTGTGTTTCTTTTAGCTTGCTTTTTCCAATATTGAGACACTTTGCAAATGATGCCAAAAGAAATTTTTTGTCTCTTAGCTTTTTTCGTCTCGCAATTCGATTTTCATCTTTAAATGGAAAAGATCAGAGACAACAATTTCTACCTTCCCTCACCGCCCTCCTTCTATCCCTAACCTGGCATGCTCAACCAACGTTGAGGCCCCTTATTCCGCTTCAACTTAATTGCGCTTCGCTAAGTTCCAGCTAGATACTGACGAAGCCATGCTCTCGCTGGTCGTTTCAGAGCAATCAGCTTTGCTTCCACCGAGTCAAACGTGAACAATTCTCGTTTCCGTTTCCTAATTCTCTGGGAAGATGTTTATTTTTTTAGAACGAAACTTTTTGAGGCTCAGTATTGTTTAGTTGCTTCTTTTTCCCATACAGTGCATTCAGAATTAACTTTGCGTGATTAAAAAATGTAACAGAAAGCTTCTGTTTTCGAATCCAGACATAAGAACGAATTGCTTACCCCTTTTTCTTTAAAGCGTTAGAGATGATTTCAAAAGATTATGGAGTCGATTGGTAACAAAGCGTGATCTGGTTTAATAACTATACCTTTGAAGGAAAACTCTATCTGAACTAGTGTACATTGTAAAGAATAATTACTCTGTTTTATCGGCCTTTATTGTGTTTGTCGGTTTTTTCTAATGTTTCAATTTTTATTGGAATATTTTCATTGCTTTCAAATTCGAATATAACACTGTCATCCGCAAATTGCACAATTAATGTTTACCTTTAGTTTTTCAGAAGATTAGTTGACGTATAGTAGAAAAATAATAGGTGTTAGGACTTTCCCTTTGGAAGAAAATGGTTAGCATGTATTTTCTCTTTTAATTCAGCACCCAATTTTACACGTTGTGGTTGATTTGTGGGAAGATTTCAGAAAAAGAATTGTTGACTGAGTTTGAAAGTTTCAGCTGTCTTGAGAAAGAATTCATGTGATATTGAATTGAAAGCTTTTGCAAGATCCGCGAATAAAGAACCTGTTTTATTTTTATCTTCCATATTTTCTTATACTTCGTCAATTAAAAAAATCACAGTACTGTTGAAGATTTTTCAGATTGAAAACTTGTTGAAGATTTTTCAGAACTGTTTTCTGGTCAGAAGTTTTTATTGTTCAAGAAATTCGGCTAAAAGATTTTAGAAAAAGATTTTGGTTTCTTACCAGATATAAAGAACGAATTGCATTAGCTATTTCTTAAAACTGTTCAGATGATTTTCAATAGGTAGATTGGTATCGTTTTGGACTCCTAGATAACGAAAAGCGTGAGCTGTTTTACAAAAACTTCACCTTTAAAACAAAACCTTGTGTCTGAATGAATATAATTTGAAAAGGATAATAACTCTTAAATCGGAATTTAATTTGAGTTGATCCTCTGTCGGTTTCATCTAATATTTCAATTTTTAATGGAATATTTTTATTACCTCCAATTTTGCAATAACACTTGTCATCTGCAAACTGAGCAATTTCATTTTCACCTTCCAGTTTTTCAGAAGAATGGTTATTTTGTAACAGAAAAATAAGAGGTCCCAGATCTTTCTTGTGAAACAGAAATGGTTAGAATATTTTCTAATAATTCAGTGCCCAATTTTGCGCGTTGTTTGATTTGTTAGGAAAAATTAAAGATTCTGTGGCATTGAATTGAATGCTTTTGCAAGATGTGTCGATGGTATCTTCCATTTTTGTATTACTTTTTCAATGAAGTACATCACTGTACTGTTTTAAAATTTGCTGTTACAGAAATTCGACGGTAATTAGTTGAAACAGAAAGATCTCGTTTTTGTGAGTTGGTGTGATGTCTTCTTTAGAATTGTTCGGAAAACTCTCTTGAATCCTTTTGATTATATTCTGACGATATTTACCAATAGCGTATCTTCCAGATTTCAATGCCCAAGACTTGATATATCCCTGGCTTGGTGCTATGTTATTTTCGATATCGTCAATAATTTTATGGGCTTCGCTCAAATTTAAAGGTCTTAAGTTGAATTCTTCAAATTTTTGTTTTCAGCGTTCATTGGAATAACCTACCCTGTGTAGATTTCTTTTTTGCTGAAAACTCTGTATACGGGTTAGAGATCGACTTTTTGTCTTTCTTTTTTCGACCACTGATATCAAATTTGCTAATTTAGACTGCTATTTTTCGTTCCAGTTTCTTATTTAATTTTTATCTTTGATTAGGATTCTAATTTTTTACTAAATTACTCTGAATATTGTTGTTGTGCTTCTTTTAACTTGCTATTTCCAATATTGAGACACTTTGCAAATGACGGAAAAGAAATTTTTTGTCTCTTAGTTTTTTTTTCGTCTCGCAATTCGATTTTCATCTTTAAATGGAAAAGATCAGAGACAACAATTTCTACCTTCCCTCACTGCCCTCCTTCTATCCCTAACCTGGCATGCTCAACCAACGTTGAGCCCCTTACTCCGCTTCAACTTAAGTGCGCTTCACTAAGTTCCAGCTAGATACTGACGAAGCCATGCTCTTGCTGGTCGTTTCAGAGCAATTAGCTTTGCTTCCACCGAGCCAAACGTGAACAATTCTCGTTTCCATTTCCTAATTCTCCGGGAAGATGTTTACTTTTTTAGAACGAAACTTTTTGAGGCTCAGTATTGTTTAGGTGCTTCTTTTTCCCATCCATTCCATTCAGAATTAACTTTGCGTGATTAAAAATGTAAAAGAAAGCTACTGTTTTCGAATCCAGACATAAGAACGAATTGCTTACCCCTTTTTCTTTAAAGCGTTAGAGATGATTTCAAAAGATTATGGAGTCGATTGGTAACAAAGCGTGATCTGGTTTAATAACTATACCTTTGAAGGAAAACTCTATCTGAACTAGTGTACATTGTAAAGAATAATTACTCTGTTTTATCGGCCTTTATTGTGTTTGTCGGTTTTTTCTAATGTTTCAATTTTTATTGGAATATTTTCATTGCTTTCAAATTCGAATATAACACTGTCATCCGCAAATTGCACAATTAATGTTTACCTTTAGTTTTTCAGAAGATTAGTTGACGTATAGTAGAAAAATTGTCGATTATGAGAGATTGAAATTTTCAGCTCTTGAAAGGTTTTGTGAAAGCTTTTGCAAGATCCAAGAGTACAGAACATTTGCCGTATTTTCCATATTTTCTTATACTTCTTCAATAAAAAAATCACTGTACTGTTGATAATTTTTCAGATTGAAAACTTGTTGAGGAATTTTCAGATTTTTCAGAATTGCTTTTTGGTCAGAAGTTTTTATTGTTCAAGAAATTCGGCTAACTGATTGAGTAAAACTCTTCCAAAAACTTTCGGGTAAGCTGGGTAATACCGAAATAGGTAATTGTTTAACAGAAAGCTCGCCTTTTTGTAGAAGGTATTAATGCAATGACTAAATTAATGCGTTGGATTCGATTTGAGAAAAGCGATTTTAGAAAAATTGTCGATTGTGAGAGATTGAAGTTTTCAGCTCTCTTGAGAAAGGTTTTGAGATGATTTCAAAAGATTATGGAGTCGATTGAAGACAAAGCGTGATCTGGTTTAATAACTATACCTTTGAAGGAAAACTCTATCTGAACTAGTATACATTGTAAAGAATAATTACTCTGTTTTATCGGCCTTTATTGTGTTTGTCGGTTTTTTCTAATGTTTCAATTTTTATTGGAATATTTTCATTGCTTTCAAATTCGCATATAACACTGTCATCCACAAATTGAACAATTAATGTTTACCTTTAGTTTTTCAGAAGAATAGTTGACGTATAGTAGAAAAATAATAGGTGTTAGGACTTTCCCTTTGGAAGAAAATGGTTAGCATGTATTTTCTCTTATAATTCAGCACCCAATTCTACACGTTGTGGTTGATTTGTGGGAAGATTTTAGAAAAAGAATTGTTGACTGAGTTTGAAATTTTCAGCTGTCTTGAGAAAGAGTTCATGTGATATTGAATTGAAAGCTTTTGCAAGATCCGCGAATAAAGAACCTGTATTGTTTTATTGTTCAAGAAATTCGGCTAACTGATTGAGTAAAACTCTTCCAAAAACTTTCGGGTAAGCTTGGTAATACCGAAATAGGTAATTGTTTAACAGAAAGCTCGCCTTTTTGTAGAAGGTATTGATGCAGTGACTAAATTAATGCGTTGGATTCGATTTGAGAAAAACGATTTTAGAAAAATTGTCGATTATGAGAGATTGAAATTTTCAGCTCTTGAAAGGTTTTGTGAAAGCTTTTGCAAGATCCAAGAGTACAGAACATTTGCCGTATTTTCCATATTTTCTTATACTTCTTCAATAAAAAAATCACTGTACTGTTGATAATTTTTCAGATTGAAAACTTGTTGAGGAATTTTCAGATTTTTCAGAATTGCTTTTTGGTCAGAAGTTTTTATTGTTCAAGAAATTCGGCTAACTGATTGAGTAAAACTCTTCCAAAAACTTTCGGGTAAGCTGGGTAATACCGAAATAGGTAATTGTTTAACAGAAAGCTCGCCTTTTTGTAGAAGGTATTAATGCAATGACTAAATTAATGCGTTGGATTCGATTTGAGAAAAGCGATTTTAGAAAAATTGTCGATTGTGAGAGATTGAAGTTTTCAGCTCTCTTGAGAAAGGTTTTGAGATGATTTCAAAAGATTATGGAGTCGATTGAAGACAAAGCGTGATCTGGTTTAATAACTATACCTTTGAAGGAAAACTCTATCTGAACTAGTATACATTGTAAAGAATAATTACTCTGTTTTATCGGCCTTTATTGTGTTTGTCGGTTTTTTCTAATGTTTCAATTTTTATTGGAATATTTTCATTGCTTTCAAATTCGCATATAACACTGTCATCCACAAATTGAACAATTAATGTTTACCTTTAGTTTTTCAGAAGAATAGTTGACGTATAGTAGAAAAATAATAGGTGTTAGGACTTTCCCTTTGGAAGAAAATGGTTAGCATGTATTTTCTCTTATAATTCAGCACCCAATTCTACACGTTGTGGTTGATTTGTGGGAAGATTTTAGAAAAAGAATTGTTGACTGAGTTTGAAATTTTCAGCTGTCTTGAGAAAGAGTTCATGTGATATTGAATTGAAAGCTTTTGCAAGATCTGTGATAAAGAACCTGTATTGTTTTTATCTTCCATGTTTTCTTATACTTCGTCAATAAAAAAAATTACAGTACTGTTGAAGATTTTTCAGATTGAAAACTTGTTGAAGATTTTTCAGAATTGTTTTCTGGTCAGAAGTTTTTATTGTTCAAGAAATTTGGCTAACTGATTGAGTAAAACTCTTCCAAAAACTTTCGGGTAAGCTTGGTAATACCGAAATAGGTAATTGTTTAACAGAAAGCTCGCCTTTTTGTAGAAGGTATTGATGCAGTGACTAAATTAATGCGTTGGATTCGATTTGAGAAAAACGATTTTAGAAAAATTGTCGATTATGAGAGATTGAAAATTTCAGCTCTTGAAAGGTTTTGTGAAAGCTTTTGCAAGATCCAAGAGTACAGAACATTTGCCGTATTTTCCATATTTTCTTATACTTCTTCAATAAAAAAATCACTGTACTGTTGATGATTTTTCAGATTGAAAACTTGTTGGGGAATTTTCAGATTTTTCAGAATTGCTTTTTGGTCAGAAGTTTTTATTGTTCAAGAAATTCGGCTAACTGATTGAGTAAAACTCTTCCAAAAACTTTCGGGTAAGCTTGGTGATACCGAAATAGGTAATTGTTTAACAGAAAGCTCGCCTTTTTGTAGAAGGTATTAATGCAATGACTAAATTAATGCGTTGGATCCGATTTGAGAAAAACGATTTTAGAAAAATTGTCGATTATGAGAGATTGAAGTTTTCAGCTCTCTTGAGAAAGGTTTTGTAAAAGCTTTTGCATGATCCAAGAGTACAGAACTTTTGTCGTGGTTATCTTCCTTGTTTTTCAATAAAGTAAAGTACATCTTTTTTTAAGATATCCAAATAACTGATTAAGTCTTTCAAGAAATTTCGCAGAAGTTGGCAATACCGAAATAGGACGTTAATAATCTAAACAGAAATATGTTTTTTTGTGATTTGGTGCGATGTGTTCCTTCTTTAGAATTGTTGTAAAACTCTGTTGAATACAATCGTTAAATCTAATCTGGCGTATTTTCCAGACAATGCCCACGCTTGGCTGTATCCTGGGCCTGGTGCTCTGTTGTTGTGTAGATTGTCAATAACATTATAATTTCCGTCAAAGTAAAAGGTCTGAAGTTGAACTCTTCATGAATTTTGATTTTTTCAACGTTTAATGAAACAAACTGCCCTCTACAGATGCCCATTTCGCTGAGAACGTTTTAATTTCGTTACTGTGTTTTGGTCTTTTGTTTCTTAACCATGTTCATTAATTTCGCTGATGTTTAGACTGCTATATTCTTTCCAGTTTTTAAATGAATCTCCATTTATTTTAGGGATTCAAGTTCTTAAAAAAAATTCTTAAAATGGTTGTGCTTCTACTTACAATATTTCATCTCCATCTATTTTAAGGATTCAAGTTTCTTAAAATTTTAAAAATAGTTGTGCTTCTATTTACAATATTGTTGCATTACTTTTTCTATATCGCAAATGAATCAGCTCTTTTGTGTCTATTTGTACTTATTGTAGTACCTGTTTCTCAGAAACTATTTTTTTAGTTTCTTTCGTCACCCACTTAACTGTTGGCGCGTGTTTCTTGACTATTTTAAAAAGTTCTTTTAAGTTCTGAAAACTTTAATGCAGTTTTTTGTTGATAAACTCTTCTCCAATCTGTAAGAGCCATATCTCTTTCAAAAGTTCCTGCAACAAATTGTTGTATAGATTATGATCGATGTCTTTTTGGGTCGAAGTAATGCTGAGTATTATATCAAATACAAATTTCTACTTAAAATGCTTTTTTAGTTTAGAATATCGTGAAAGTGTTACAATTGATTCGAGGTCTTTGGTTTTGAAGCTTCTGTTCATTTACGTTCTTTAGAACAGTTATTTCTCGTCTTTTGTCGTGGTTATCTTCCTTGTTTTTCAATAAAGTAAAGCACATCTTTTTTTCAAGATATCCAAATAACTGATTAAGTCTTTCAAGAAATTTCGCAGAAGTTGGCAATACCGAAATAGGACGTTAATAATCTAAACAGAAATATGTTTTTTTGTGATTTGGTGCGATGTGTTCCTTCTTTAGAATTGTTGTAAAACTCTGTTGAATATAATCGTTTAATCTAATCTGGCGTATTTTACAGACAATGCCCACGCTTGGCTGTATCCTGGGCCTGGTGCTCTGTTGTTGTGTCAATAACATTATAATTTCCGTCAAAGTAAAAGGTCTGAAGTTGAACTCTTCATGAATTTTGATTTTTTCAACGTTTTAATGAAACAAACTGCCCTCTACAGATGCGCATTTCGCTGAGAACTTTTTAATTGCGTTACTGTGTTTTGGTCTTTTGTTTCTTAACCATGTTCATTAATTTCGCTAATGTTTAGACTGCTATTTTCTTTCCAATTTTTAAATGAATCTCCATCTATTTTAGGGATTCAAGTTTCTTAAAAAAATTCTTCTTAAAATAGTTGTGCTTCTATTTACAATATTGCATCTCCATCTATTTTAAGGATTCAAGTTTCTTAAAAAATTCTAAAAATAGTTGTGTTTCTATTTACAATATTGCATTACATTTTCTATATCGGAATTGAATCAGCTCTTTGCGTCTATTTGTACTTATTGTAGTACCTGTTTCTCAGAAACTATTTTTTTAGTTTCTTTCGTCACCCAATTAACTGTTGGCGCGTGTTTCTTGACTATTTTAAAAAGTTCTTTTAAGTTCTGAAAACTTTAATGCAGTTTTTGTTGATAAACTCTTCTCCAATCTGTAAGAGCCATATCTCTTTCAAAAGTTCCTGCAACAAATTGTTGTATAGATTATGATCGATGTCTTTTTGGGTCGAAGTAATGCTGAGTATTATATCAAATACAAATTTCTACCTAAAATGCTTTTTTAGTTTAGAGTATCGTGAAAGTGTTACAATTGATTCGAGATCTTTGGTTTTGAAGCTTCGGTTAATTTACGTTCTTTAGAACAGTTATTTCTCGTCTTCCTCATTTATTGCTGCGACCATTTTGACTGGCGCCGGGAACTTGATATGACCGCTTTTTATCCACTATCATTACAATCAGCAGCGCTCTGGTTGTCTGCGTGAGGGTTTTTTGTCACAGCTATTTGTATGTATTTCAAGTTGAGATGACTTTTTGTGTGAGATAACTTACTTCACTCAATAAACAAACTTGTGAACTCAATCATTAGACCTTAATTGAGAGTAAAACGTCATTTAACTAGGTTGTCATAATGTTTTCTCGCTTGCATTTTTTGACCTTTAGCTTCACATTGAGGATGGAATTTAATCATTTTTTTACTGAGTAGCACGCTTTTGTCGTGGCGCTTGTCTTTTTGACGTTTTAATTGCTCGGCAAAGATGTTAGTAGCAATTATAATGCGGTTTTTTTGAATGCGATCTTTCCTACTGACGACTTTTCGTCTTTTAGTTTTTCGTCTTGCAGTTAGATTTTGCATTTCTAAAAGCGGGATAAGTTTGAAAAGCCCAGAAATACCACTTTCTACCTCCCTTCTCCGCCCTCATTCCCAAACCCGGCATGCTCAACAACAGCCGAGACGCCTTACTCCGCTTCGACTTAAGCGAACCTCACTAAGCTATAGATAAGTAGTGAGGATGCCATGCGCTCGCCAGTCGTTTCAGAGCAATTTGCTTTGTTTCCACCGAGCCAAACGCGAAGGATCTGGTGGACTTCTCGGGGAAGATGTTTGCTTGTTTCGAAAGAAACTTGTACTTCCTCAGTATTGTTTAGGTGATTATTGCAGTGCTGCTATTTGCAGTCCAGTCCATTCGCATTATACTTGGCGTGATTGAAAAACGTAGAAAGATGAGAGAGACAATTGACGTTAGAATGTCAATCATTGCTTACAAAGGAATTTGGTTTCTTACAAGATATAAAGAAGGAATTACATTAGCCATTTTTTTAAAACTGTTTATATGATTTTCGACAGTTAGGTTTGAATCATTTTTAACTCCTAGATAAACAAATGGGCGAGCTTGTTTAATAATTTCACCCTTAAAACAAAACTTTGTATCTGAATTAGTATAATTTTTAAAGAATAAAAACTTTTTAATCCGAATTTCTTGTGAGTTGATTCTCTGTCTCGTAGATGTCGATTTCTTCTAATTTTCCAGTTTTTAATGGAATTTGTTCCTTGCTTTCAAGTTCGAAAATAACACTCATTCGCAAATTGATCAATTTCATTTTCATCTTTCAGTTCAGAAGATACGTTGATATATAACAAAAATAAGAGGTCCTAGCACTTTTTTATGGAGTAAAAAGGTTAGCAGATATTTTCTCTTAATTCAAATTTACGCCTGGTTTGATTGTTAGAAAGGATTTGAGAAGAATCGGTGATTCAGAAAGATTGAAGCTTTCAGTATTCTTGAATGATTTTGTGACATTGAATTGAAATTTTTTGCAAGATCCAGGAATGCAGAACCGTTGTTGTTTGTATCTTCCATTTTTTGTTTTACTTTGTGAATAAAGTACATCAATGTACCGTTTTTAGATTGAAAACCGAATTGGTTTCTGGTCAAAGGTTCATTGTTCCAGATACTCCACTAACTGATTGAGTAAAAGTCCTCCAAAAATTTTCGGAAAAATTGGTGTTACAGAAATTGGACAGTAATTAGCTGATACAGAAAGATCTCGTTTTTGTGAAATGGTGTGATGTCTTCTTTATAATTTTTCGGAAAACTCTCTTGAACTTAATCGTTGATTATAATCTTAAAATAACCAATAAAGTATCTTCCAGATTTTAATGCCTAAGCGTTAATATATCCCTGGCTTCGTGCTCTGTTGTTCTCTTCATCGTCAATAAATTTATCGATTTCTCTCAAATTTAAAGGTCTGCAGTTCAATTCAATTTTTTTGCGAACCTTCAATGGATCAACCTGCCCTCTATTGATGCCCCTTTGCTAAAAACTTTTTTAAACGCGTTACAGATCGACTTTCTGTCTTTCTTTTTTGGACCACTCTTATTAATTTCCATCTTTTGTGAGGATTCAAATTTTTTACTAAGTTCCTCTTGATTTTGTTGTTGTGCTTCTTTTAACTTGCTATTTACAATATTGCGATATTTTTTAAATGAAGCCAAAGAATCGGTGCTTTCTGTCAATTTGAATTCATTTAAATATCTGTTTCTCAGCAACTAATTTTTTATTCTGTTTTGTGACCCATGGTTTATCTGATGGAGTCCTTTTGCTATTTGAAATTAATTTCATCTCTGTAGATGCCTGTTCTAAAAATAAGTACAAATAAATACTGAATAATTTTTTTGAGGTTTTCTGTTGATAAACTGTTCCCCAGATGTCTAGGAAAAATTTCAATTTTTTTGCATCTCGCCTAATTAAATTGCTTTGTTTATTTCCTTCTAATAAAGGAAGTTTGCTCTGAAAGAAAATTAGATTATGATTGAGGTCTTTTTTGGGCAAATTAGTTTTGAGTATTTGATTAAATCCTAATTTTTACTAGAAATTCATTTTAGCTTCTATTTTTTGAAGGTTCGTGTTCTGGTGTTATTGATTCGACGCTTTGTGGGTTCGAAGCTTCTGGTCATTTGTTTTTTTGGCAGTAGCTATTTTGTCTTCCTCAAATATTTCTGCGAACCTAATGACCGCCCTTTCGGCCACTATCATCACACTCAGCAGCACTTCTCTGCCTGAGGGCTTTTGTCACTGCTATTTGTATCTCTTTTATTTTCCTAATGTTTGAGATGATTTACTTCACTCAATAAACTGACTTGTGTACTCGTTCATTAGTCCTAAATTGAGAATAAAACGTCATTTAACTAGATTGTTATATAACGCCATTTAACACTTTATTGCTTAATTTTTTTTGATATTTAGTTTCATATTCAGGATCGGATTTTTATAATCTTTTATTGAGTAGCACGCTTTTGTCGGGTCGCTGATCTTCTTGATTTTTTTTGCTCAGAAAAGAAGTTAGTCGCAATTATGACTCTCCTGTTGGTGTTTTTTTAATTCGGTCTTTCCTACTGCCGACTTTTCGCCTCTTAGTTTTGTCTTGCATTTTTCATCTTTAAAAGTATAAATTTGAAAAGCCTAGACACACCACTTCTTACCTTCCTTCCCCCGCCCTCATTCTATCCCTAACCCGGTATGCTCAACCACCGTCGAGACCCCTTACTGCGTTTCAATTTGAGTGAGCCTCACTAAGCTGCAGCTAGGTACTGACGAAGCCATGCGTTCGCCGGTTGTTTCAGAGCAATTTGCTTTGTCTCCACCGAGGCAAACGTGAAGGATTCTGGTTTCTTTTTTTCGTTCTCCGGGAAGATGTTTGCTCCTTTAGAAAGAGAAACTTGTAAAGCCTCAGTATTGTTTTGGTGATGATTGTAGTGCTTCTATTTGCCATCCAGTCAAATTACTTGGCGTGATTAGATTAAAAAATGTAACAAAGATGTAAAGAATGAATTGCATTATCCATTTTACTTAGAACTGTTCAGATGATTTTAAAAGGTTAGGTTGGAATCAGTTTGTAGTCCTAGGTAACGGCGAGCATGAGCTAGTTTAATAACTTCACCTTTGAAATAAAACTCTGAATTAGTATAATTTGTCAAGCATAATTACTGTTTTTTTCGGCCTTCAATGAATTTTTCGGTTTTGTTCTAATATTTTAAATTGTAATGGCAGATGTTCGTTGATTTCATTTTTGCAAATAACACTGGCATCCGCAAATTGAAAAATTTGTTTTTCAGCTTCCAGTTTTTCAGAAGAATCGTTTGACGTATAGCAGAAAAATAAGAGGTGCTAGCTTTTTTTCTTGTCGAGCACAATGATTAGCAGGTATTTTCTCTGATAATTCAATGCCCAGTTTTACGCGTTGTGTTTGATTTGTTGGGAAAAGATTTTAGAAGAAGAATTGTTGATTGAGTTTGAAATTTTCAGCTTTCTTGAAAGATTTCATGTGAATTGAAAGCCTTTGCAACATCCGCGAATAGAGAACCTGTGTCGTTGTTTTCTTTCTTATTTTCTATTACTTTTTCAATAAAGTAAATCACTACCGTTGAAGATTTTTCAGATTGAAAACCGAATTGCTTTCATATCAAATGCTGGTCAAAAGTTCATATTGTTCACTAACTGATTGAGTAAAAGTCTTCCAAAAACTTTCGGGAAACTTGGTGTTACGGTAATAGGACTGTAATTGTTTAAAACAAAGATTTTTTTGTGAATTGGTGTGATGTGTGCTTTCTTTAGGATTGTTGGGAATCTACTATTTGCCATCCAGTCCATTCGCAATAATTTTGGCATCATTGAGAAATGTAACAGAGAGCTGCTGTTTATGAATTTAGGCTAACCTGCTACCGATTTCTCAAAACTAAAGAACAACGAGTTTTGCTGCGTTTAGTGCTGGAAATGCAGCTATGATTTGAATGGTGAAGACGGAGACCCGATGCCACGGTTGGATGAGGAAAAGGGCAATCATCATGGAACTAGGTAATTGATCTTATTGATTATTTTGATATCGCTGTTTTAATTTTGTGGAGTTAAAACTTCTTATGTCAAAAACCGTAATAAGAGTTCATGTTTTATTTAATTAATAGTCGCGAAGCGATAGCGGTTATTATTGGGGACATCGTAGCTTTTTGCAATTCAAAGAATTTGAATTGTATTGGGGCGCTGTCTTTTTTACGACTCGAAGAGGAGTATTGGAGAAGTCCTTTTTTTTAATCAATTTTATTGGAGTGATTTTTGAAGCGGGAAATGAAACGCGTGAAAAAATTTGGAGTGATTTTGGTGCTGAACAAAAGTGAAGAGCGGAGCGAAAAGAGAGCAAATTTTTCTCTTTGCGAGCGAAATTTTTTGTTCACGTGCGGCTTTTAAAAGCAGTTTTTTTGAAACTTTTGATGGTTATGAGGTTTGATTATAATATTGTACTCGTTTTAGGCTTGTTTTGATAGGAATTGAAGGTTTCAAGTAGTTAATTCTGAGTTTAATGCTAATTTGGAGGTATTTGATCAGTTTTGCTGATTTTTAGACGAAATTTAATGATTTTTTGCCTGTTTTTTTTGTATTAATGCTTTAAGTGGTTTTTGAATGGAAGCTTGTTACTTAGGGAATATTCAGCTAACAATTGACTAAAGTTTTATTTGTCTAAATCATTCTTTTCTTCGAGAAATTGACAGAAAAATTGAGAAATTTTGAACCATTTTTCTTATTTTTTTTGCAGTTTTTCTTTTTTTCTTAGTCTTAGACAAGTTTCTTAGCCTATTATGACTTGCTCAATGTTTTGCAAGCTTTCCATTGCCCTAATTGGAAAGGAATTTCACTGGGCTTTATGTTTTCTTGTACTATTAAAAAACGCAAGTTAAAAAAAACTTAAGTTTTTATTGTTTTTTGTTCAATTTGTTTTTGAATGCCGTTTCTTCTCATCCCTAATTTTTTTATGGCATTTGTGGAGGTTCAGGGCTTACAATAGTAGTCCTAGTTGTGTAGCCAAAAATATAGTAAATTTGAGCTGAATGTTAATTTGTAGATTTTTGATCAGTTTTGCTGATTTTTAGACGAAATTTAATGATTTTTTGCCTGTTTTTTTATTTTAAAAATTTCAGTGGGATTTGGATAAAAGCTTGTTACTTAAGGTATTTTCAGATATCATTTGACTAATGTTTTATTGTTATAACTCATTTTTTTCTGAGGAAAATTGACAGAAAAATTGAGACATTTTAAAACCATCTTTCTTATTTCTTGAAGGTTTTCATTTTTTTAATCTTAGACAAGTTTCTTAGCCTTATATGACTTGCTCATTGTTTTGCGAGCTTTTCATTGCACTAATTTCAAAGGAATTTTATTCGGCTTTATGTTTCCTTGTACTTTAAAAAACTCAAGTTAAAAAAACTTAAATTTTTATAGTTTTTTTGTTCAATTTGTTTTTGAATGCTGTTTCTATTCTTCCTTAATTTTTTTATGGCATTTATGGAGATTCAGGGTTCACAATAGTTGTTCAGTTTTTTAGTCATAAGGATGGGCAGTTTTCTCCTTCGAGTCGTTTCCGGAATTCTTCCGGCTATAATTTTTTTTAAGATCTGTTCACACATTTTCATGATTTTTGAAGTCAAATTGGAGTAGTGATTTTGATCACGCCGAAACAGGAAATGGAGCGAAAAGCGAGTGGTTTTGCGGCGTGATTTTTTTTCGCTCTAATTTTAAACTAGAGTGAGAAAACATTGTTTGAACAAAAATTCGGTTTCTCGGTAGTGGTTTTTTGCTCACATGCGACAATTTCACTCTTATTTTTACTGTTTTTTCGATTTTTGGATCGGCTTTTTTCTTAATGGTTTTCCCAATCCATTCACAGCTCATTTTAGGCCTAGTTTTTTTGTTTGGATTAAATTTTAATTTCTCGCTAGTGGTTTTTTTGTTCACATGCGGCAATTTCACTCTGATTTTTACTGTTTTTTCGATTTTTTGGATCGGATTTTTTTCTAAATGGTTTTCCCAATCCTTTCACAGCTCATTCAAGGCCTAGTTTTTTGTTTGAATTAAAATTTTCTTTCTCGCTAGTGGTTTTTTGTTCACATGCGGAATTTTGACTTTGATTTTCTGTTTTTTTTCTGGTTTTTTATCTGATTTTTTTTAAAATGGTTTTCTCAGTTCACTCATAGTCCATTCTAGGTCTAGTTTTTCTGTTTAGTCAATGAAAATTCTTTGAATTGTACGTCAGGACTTGTCCTGCTATGTTTTTTAATTCGTCGTCTCCATTTGATAATTCTTACGACTTGACTTCTTGGAATTGACTTTTTCAATGACTTCAGTGACTACTGCTTTGCAGTTAAAATTTGTGTGCGTGACGTAATTTGTTCTGCCTTCTGAACTCGCTTAATGAACTTTAAGTTTTATGAACATTTACTAGTTAAAGATCAATAGTGTGCGTCTTAAGTAGTGCCAAACTTATATGCCCTAATTCTTGAGTATTAGTCTTAAGTTTTTGATTTTGAATACCAATTTTGATAAGGCTTTTTTAGGGCTTTTCCTTATAGACCGCATGTGTCATAAAATTGACAGTCCAATGTTTCTACATTGATATCATGCGCATTTATGATGACTGCTGAATCGTAGGGTATTGTGTGCTAAGGTGTGCTGGTCTGATCGGCGCAGTTTCCAACGATGTTTGTGGAGTCGGAGTTGCCCCGCGTGCAAAACTTGGAGGTCAGTTTGGTGAAGTGTTTTGAAATTTGAAGACCCCGAATTAACAAGTCCCCTTAACGTGTTGTCAAGAATTAGTTTATTTCGGGATACTTGTAGAGTACTATAGTTATTAATTTTAAGAAATTCAATTACAACAATTATAATGGTTTTAAGAGGAGGAATGTTGCTAGGAATGTCATTATATGATCCAATTTTTGTTGAATGCATTCTGGGTTGATCAATCGTTTGATGTTTAGGAATCAGAGTATTGGATGGTGCCATTACAGATGAACTGGAATCAAAAGCGTATCATGTTGGTTTCCATAGTAACGACATTTACAGTTGCTCCTGGGGACCAACAGATGATGCCCAAACTGTAGATGGACCTCATGACTTAACCAAAGTACGATTACTATGCGACTAAGCGGCTTATGCTAAGCTTACGAATTAAATAAATGAGGTGTTGGTGAGAATGATGTACGAGTCCATTGGTTTTTTCGTGTGCCACAGTGATGATCTGGAAGAATTTGATCGTTTGGTAGCATAGAGATCAAATATGATTTGTCATGACATGCTGTCCCTGTACAATAGTTTTCCGCAGCACTGGAAAATTATTTTATATAAAAACAATGCGTAAGGACTGCCAGCAGTAGTAGCTTGGGTTAATTGAGCTTCCGTAAATGGACGCATTGTATTATAATAGCCCCTGCAGATATTGCACTGTTATTTAAAGATACAAACGCCTCAACTTGTTGTTACTTGCGAGAACAGCATTTCCCATAGCTTTCACGTGAAAGAACCACAGGACTCGCAACAGCAATTGCAAGTTGATCCAAAAAGAGAAAAAATATCCCTTTTTAGTCTGATCTAAGTTATTGATTACTTATGAAGTGATGTGTGGTTTCGGGTGTTGGGTAATTTAATGTGTTCAGCTCAGATGAGTGTGTTCACACTTCATGTCCAATCAACAATTTCAATTCAACTCAATGCAAGGCACACGGCTTGGGCCAGGGTCGAAGGGCTTTTTGTCACCCTGTCATGTGCTCCTATTTCTCCCTTGGTTCCGTTCTATCACTGTCTCTGTTCTGTTCTGTTTCTGACTCCGGTGCAGCTACCTGTTCTCGTCTGAAAGGTGAGTTAACAATACTTGAGTAGTAGATTGGATCGCGAGCTCTCAGATTGTCAAAAATAGCCATTATTTTTGAGTATTAATTGTGTATTTGCATGCTTCTTAAACTGGAAAGTGGGATTGTTTTTTTTGTCTAGCTGTGCCATAAATCAATCTAACAATGAAAATGTTATTTTATGATGTTAGGAACTTCATGCTGGCCTGCCTTTTTTCCTTAAATTAATTTTTCATTTATGAGTAATCGATATCTTTCATTTATGAGTGATCGAAAAGCATTAATGAATTAGACGACGCAAGCATCCCTCTGATCCCTCGTTGTTTAATCTGGATACATATCGCAATTATATGGCGGCAGGAACCACCTTTTTGGTTTTCGAAAGTATAGATCTAATTGGTAAAGTTTCCAAATTTTTTTCACTTTGTGTCCGACTTTTTGCTATTTTCTTCAAAAGAATTTGGATTGAAACTTCCTCCTGGATTGTAACACACGGCAAACGTTTTCGATATGTGATAACATCGGTGGTGTTATACGTTGATATTATTTCATTATGATTAATAACGGCCTCAGCTTTTCAGCCGGCTATTATAGCGCTCCTGTTTTTTACAATCCAAGAATAGAGAATTAGATTGTATTGGTTCGCTGTGTTCTTTTTAAGATGTTCACACATTTTTCCATGACTTTGATCTTTCAAAACGGGATAAACAGGTAAAGCCCAGCGGGCATTAAGTTTCGTTAGATGCCCAAAGTGGGCTTTAGAAGTCCTTCAAGTGCTTAAAGTGGTGCAGCTGGTGGGATGGTCTTAATTTAAGGTTAAAAGGTCATATTTAGGAGTTTTTGAGCTCAAAATGGTGCAATTTTTCGTGTTTTTTTGGCGTTTTCGAGTTTTTGTTTGATTAGTCTTCGATTGGAGTTTTTAAAAGTTGATGAAGGTCTTTTTCGAAACAAAATTACTTGTTATGACCATTTTATGTGCTATATGTTTTGGTACTACAAACACTAACACGCAAAATAATACTAATTTTGGCATTTTTTTCAAGTCATTTTTGTCAGTTTTTCTAGCCTCAGGGGCCAGGGAATCTCCTTTAAGGTTTGATAGTAAAAAATTTTCCCGTTTTTCCTCATTTTTCGGTTTTTGTCTTGATTAGTCTTGAATTGAAGTTTCTCAAAGTTTATAAAAGTTTTTTGCAAGATATAGTTACTTGCTATGGCCATTTTATGAGCTATGTTTTGGTAATGCAAACATAATCAAGAAAAATTATACTAATTTTGCATTTTTTAAAAAATATATTGTCTTTTGTTTGCTTTTTCTTGTCTCAATGGCCAAGTAACCTCCTCTAGAGTTTGCTAGTTTGTTACTGCATAGTTGCTATGGCCAGTGGAATGGTATGATTCGTTTTAATATTACAATTTTTTGCAATTGTTTGATAAAATTTGAATTTTTTTTAATGTTTCTGAAAATTATGGTCATATTCGTACTTTATCAGTCTTTATGAGGCAATGCAACTTTTTAAGGCTTGAAATTGGGTTAGTGGATAGCCTCTGGTGACAATGAAACGGTTCTGAAGAAATTATCAAATTTTAGCACTAGTTCCTTAAAATTTGCAGTTTGGTTTGTATTTTCTGTAGTTTTTGTCATTGTCTAAGTTTATCAATCCTTGCGGGCCAATGAATCTTTTATAGGTCTTGCAGGTAGGTTATTAGAACGGTACCAGAGAACAGAAGTGTTATTGAACTTATTAATATTGCAAAATTAAGAACTTTAAATTTTCAGTTTTCAAGTATGTCGTATTTCTCATTTTTGCTATTTTTATTGGCCCATGAAGCTTTTCATGGCTTGTGCTTGGGTCAGTGGTTGTATTGATTTCGATCGAATTTTGCTTTGTGGGTAAAAGCGTCAAGAGTTTTAGCAATGTTTATATTTTTTGTTTGGTTCGTTTCATTTTTGTTTCTCAATTTTGATTGTTTTTTTTGCTGGCGTTTTTAAACAGATCTGCTGGTAAGATGAAGTAGTTCTAAGTTTTTCATTCAATTCTTTGGCTGTATTTCAGGACTTTTCCTGCTATGTCTTTTTTACTTCGTCGTACTAAAATTTTTTCACTTTACGTTAGTTCACAGCTTGTTCAATATTTTGCTCGAAATCTTTGCTTTCTCTAGGCTAGTTTCACTCTTCTCTCATTCTGCTAAAAGTGTTTTTAGACAGCAGTTGCGCAGCAAAGCAATTAAAAATGAACAGAGTCAGTATCAAAAAATGAAATCTGAAATAGAATCGGTATATTCCCATAAAGCCCATTTTTAGGTGCCCGCTACTCGAACTTTGTTAACTACCATCTTTTAAGGCTTGGATTTGGGTTACTTGATAGCCTCTGGAGACACAGAAATGGTTCTGAAGATATTAATATCACGATTTTCAGCAATGTTTCATTAAAATTTGCAATTGGTTTCATTTTTTTTTTAATTTTTTGTCATTTTCCTGTTAATTGATCTTCAAGGGCCATTGAATTTTTTTTCAGGTCTTGCAGATATAAAACTGGACCGATTTCAGAGACAAAAATTGGTCTTGAGCATATTTTTGAAATAACTTGGATCGAATTTTGCCTTCGGGGTAAAAGCTTCAAAAGTTTTAGCAATGAGTATTTTTTGTTTAGTTTGATTAATTTAGTTTCTCAACTTTTTGAGATGATTTTGTTTGTTTTGGCTGGCATTGTTCAATTCATCTGCCGGTCAGTTAGAATACTCCTAAGTCTTCATTTAATTCTTTGGATTGTATTTCAGGACTTTTCATGCTATGTTTTTCATTTTTTTTTCCTGTTCTTTCAATTGTAATCGGTGTTATGTGAATCAATGGGGGCTATTTTCCCGCAATATGCCGGTTGTTTCAGTTTTTCTTTTTTGGCTTTTCTTCAGAGTTATTTTTGAATAAAATGTTTTCAAAGGTTCAACTTCTGTTCACCCCGATTCCTTTATCGCCCTATTTTTTTAGCTTTTATTTTGGGTGAAAAGTCGAGTCACTGTTTCAAGATTTTACTGACATTGTCTATTATTGCATCTTTTGGGGACTTGATCGGGATTGTTTTTTATTCAGGAAGTATTAGTTCTCTATTTTGGCTCAATATAGATCTAGGAATTTTGATGTCTAGGCTAGTGCTTTTTTATTTGGTTTTTGCTGTGTTCATTTGCAGAGAACAAAACGGTTTCATTCATTTCCTCATTGCAAATTTAACCTTTCACATTTAGGATGCCATTATGTACGCAGCCAATGTGGGTCGCAACGGGAGAGGGGCGCTGATTCTAGTGGCCAGTGGGAATGGCGCTGGAGCAGGTGACTCGTGCGCCTTTGACGGTTACGCCACTTCCGTCTATACTTTCACCATCGGTGAGCAGAAACAAAGAAGATTTTTTATTTTATCTTTAACAGCTTATTCTTGAAGCTGTTGAAGCGAACGTTGGAAGCAGTCATACATTTAAGATTTAAGAAAAATCAAAAGACCTTTTATGCTCTTGACTCTGTTTTTTATGAAACTCAGAAGCCTGTCTTCGAGGGCATCCTATTCAGTCAAAATGAATTCTATATATCGTCTCTGATAAGGTTTTAGGGAATGCGTCGAGCAACGAACTTGATGAAGCCAGAAATTAAAATAAAATATTTTTCAGGTGCTATTAGCAGTTACGACAAAGTGCCAAGCTACTCAGAGGGTTGTTCTGCTCTGTTGGGTCTGGCATACAGTGGGGGTGACTCATCTTCGTGGCCATACAGTCCAGGCATTGTGAGTATATACTCCTCATTGATTATTACCCAACTGAGTTAAATCTTTTCATTCTCAAGATTTCACTCAACTGTTTTTTCGTTAGTCATAAAATTTTCGTGCTGAGAATTATTGTTTACATAAAATTGAATAGATTATTTTTGGACTCTTTATTTGAAAGCTCAGGATGACAGGGTGGTTTCGGTAAAAACGCAACACTAAAGCGCAGAAAACTGGAGGTTTTCAAGGAAAAAGAAATTTATTTTGTCTTTGTTCACAATATATGATTGTAGACAACGACTGATTGGCTGATGGGTGGTGGGGATGGATGCACTGAGTCATTCTCGGGAACATCGGCTTCTGCTCCCCTAGCTGCAGGAATACTCAGTAAGTACTCTGTTCTGTCGCCTTGGTTTTTCTCCAGAGTCTTTCCATGGCACGCACAAAATCTTTAATAACCGCAATAATAAGCTTTAGGCGCCACCCCCCCCCCCCCCCCCCACACACACACACACACGCACACACCGCCATCAGCAGCACCTCCGCCACTACCACCAGCACCACTACCACCCACCCACAACCACCCCCACCTCCTTCAACTTCATATTTTGGTTATTATTCGTTGCCTTAAGCTTATATGAAATTTATTCTGTTGATTATGTCGTGGCCAGGAAAGAAAACACAACAGTGTTCAAAGCTCCAATGATAAGTTTCCTAAGAATAAAATTTAAGTCTCAACTAATATAAACAAGATTGCTCGCACGAGGCTGTGCATAGCACAGATTGTTGCAACATGCGTCTTCGGTTTGTCAAAAAGCTTCTGGTTCTGAGACAAAGAACTCTTTCGACCATAATTTTTTCGAAACTCAAACCGAACCTTTTTTTTCCGTAGCAATCTTGTACGACCTTTTATTTTTAAAAAGTGGAACAATCCGGAATTCTCATGTTGATATTTCTACCAGAGAAAAATCCAATGTCCTTATCAATCATTTTTTAATAAAATACAGATTTTTGTAGAAACATCAAGTTAAAAAGCAACAGTTGGAAAATAAAATTTTTATTTAACGATTAAAATGAAAATTTATAGTCAATTACTACGTCGAGATTTGTCTTTTCCTCACGAAGGTAATTCCAACTGGTGGCTATTTTATGTAACCTTTATTCAAGTACTTTTGATATTTGTTCAATTTAAAGCAAACCAAACAAAGAATTTCTTTCTTTTCATTGTTTACGTTACGAATCGAAAAAAACTTTTATAATTTTTCTAATTGAAAAATTGACGTTTTGGTATATCAATTAATTTACGCTATCTGGTTTAGGTGTAAAGAAATCTCATGTTTCAATCAGTTTTAGATCAATTGGAGAAAGTATATTTCAAAGAAAAACGGAGCGGATTTGAAGAACAACTTCGTTTTTTCTTTCTCAAATCATTTCCTGATGTTGTTCAACTGAACTAACTGTCCAATTTAAGCCTTAATCACACGGAGGACATGGTTTTGGAAATAATTCAGCGTTAATAAAGAAAAAAATTTCAACTTCACAAAAATGTTTTTTGTTATTTGAATTGATAGCGTTGTAAGACTCCTACCAAGTATCCATTTAATCGTATATGAGAAATAATGGAGTGCTAATTAATGTGTCACAAAATCGACAACGCTAGGGTCGAAATGATTTAAGTCTGAAGTATTAAAAAGTTGTATACATTTTTTTGTTCTCTCAATTGTTTTTTGTTTTGATTGACTTTGAATTTTGATTGACCCTTGTAGAACCATTTCAACAATCTTAATGTAGAATAAGTGTTTAATTGTATGTCGTAGAGTTACTAGGTATAGCGTGAAATTGTGCAGATATTTAGAGTAAAGTTGTGATCTGCTGTTGAATAATAATTTCTTCTTTCAGTTTTATTTCTTAATGAATGCACAAGTATACTAATCACTGTTTCACATTTCAGTTAGAGAACTAAACAATGAACTAATGAACTGGTAGCGTTTTGAGATCTTAAATTAAAGTGTCAGTTGAAGCATCAAGAATAATCAACAGGTAAAGACAGCTATTAAAAAAACAGCTCTTATATTTAAAAAAAAATAAAACTCGGGTTTTTTGTTGTTCTCATCTCAACCATCCCATATTTGGTCATATCCGTAAATTTTATTTAAAATGAAGTCTTCTCGATTTAACTATGCGATTTGGATCTAGCTTAGGTGCCCTCAAAAATTGAAAAAGTGTCAATGGTTTATTAATTTTATTTATCACTTTAATCTCAAATTTTAAAATGGACAAAAACTGCCTCTGTTGAATCAAACAGTCCACAGAACCACGAACTGGCACAACAAATTTTGTGTTCAAGAAATCACAAAAACAGCAAAAGATGTCTGAAATTTTTCATTTTCGTATTGTCTTTTCCTTGTTCTCCAGAAAAATTATTTCAGTTTTCATGTACATCTGAAGTATGAGAGTTGTTAAATTCGGTTTAGTATTGAGCAACTAAAGCCGCATCGAATAACTGGAAGATACTACTTCAAATTATGAGTATAAGTTTCCAAAGGAAACATGTAAGAAATATTTGCGTTCCTTTATAAGTTTTTACCTTTCTTTTGCTGATTTTTTTCGAATCCCAAGTATTATAACATTTTTCTGTTTTGGCTGTCGGAAACCTGTTGAACTTCAAAATTTTAAAAATTTAAAGTATTTACAAGGAAGAGAAAAAGTCGTGAATCGTAATTAACTGTTTTTCTCGTCTTCATTATTTATTTATTACAAATATCTTTAGAATGAAGTCTTCGCTTGGTTTTGTTTCAAAACCTAAATAATTTGATTCACCTCACTCCTCCCCTCCTAGATTTTTCCTTTTCGTTGAAAATTTTCAAACACCACCCCTTCACCACCCTGCGATAAAATTTGTTGTTTTGTAAAAATAAGAAGTAGCCTCTAAGGACTACAAAATTATGTTTCTCTTTTTCTGCTACGATGCGTAAACAAAAAGTGAAAATTTGTCTGAAGAACGAAAGGAGTCGGCTTCGGATATAAATTCGCCATTTTTTTTAAAAAAAATTAGAACAATAAAATAAGAATCTCAAACTCATTTGATTTTGTTTAAATCAACTACGACCACTGAGGTTGGATCGTTTTTCTTCAGTATTTGAATAAAGATATTTGTAATTGCTGATGATAGTAAATATATTCGTAACCATGAATATTTACTCTAACGCTTATTAATAGCCGCCCTCATCTTCTCAGCCGGCTATTATAGCGCTCCTATTTTTACGACTCGAAGAGGACCTAAAAGCGAAAGTGAGAAAAGCTGTCTTGGTGAACAGATTTTCGGTAAGCGAGAGAAGTTTTTTGATCATGCGCTGCGTTTAGTGAACGACTTTTTGACTTTGAAAAGTAGTTTTTGACTGAATTGCACATATAGATAACCGTTTTTAGCCGTTTTTTCGTCTAAGTGGCCCAATTTTCGTTTTAAATTGGTTCCTTGTAGAAATAAAATTTATTCGATACTATTTTGAAATGTCAACCTCGGAAATTGATGCCACAGTGTTTTGCAGAGCCTGAAAATGCGTTACAAGTTGAAAATTGGCACATAGTTCTTGATTTTTTAGTTATTTTTTGGCTTTTTTCTTTTAAATTCTTCTTTTTTCGATCTTATAATCGTCTTTTTGTCAAAAATCAGTTAATATGGCAATATCTCTTTGATAATTCCTATATTCAACGCCTCTTTCTACCTCGATATAATTTTGTTCCATCAAATTGTACATATGCTAATCCGATTTTGGTAGTTCTTTCCGATTTTCGTTAGTATTTCGTTTGTATTTTGGTCAATTGCCAGAATGTTTTTTTGTGCAACATGAGGGACTTTAATTTCGTTTCAATAAAAATTCAATCATTTTTTGGCGTTAAGTTTTGAGAAAACAGTTAAAACTTTTTCATAAAAGCAGTCTTAACTTAAAAGTTCTTTGACCATTTTTTTGCAAAATGTTTCATATTTCTTATTAATGAATTGTTTTTTCCTATTTTTTGGTCTCTTCAGGAGAATAGATCTTTTTATCGAATGACTAGTTATCTTTTCTCTGTCTTGAATGCTGAACAATGAAATGTATTCGTTTTTCCTGAATTTTCTAAATTGATTTTAAACTTTCAAGAATCAAGAAAGTCTTTTTGTTACGGTGTTCCTTACATTGTGCCCATATTCTTCACATTCTAGTTAATATCATACTAGTTTTGTCCTGGCACCTAAGTTTATTTTCGGTATATTGATTTTTTCAGTTGTAAAAAATGAACGATTTCAGCTTTTTCTTAGATTTTCGTCATTTCTTTGGTGTGCAATTGATTTCATTCAACAAAAGGCAGTACTGAGAGTTTGATAGCAACCTTCTTCCATAATTTCTACTCAAGCCTATTTACTGCAGCTTTCTTCCGGCCTTGGTGTTAATTTATACGATTTGTGGCCTTTGAATATTCTTCTCCTGCTTATGTCTTTTCTATGATCAATTTTATTTTGATTTAGTATGAAATCATGTTGTCTAGCTTATGTACAAAAAGGAACAGTATGTGTGTTGCTTTCGTCTTAATCGGAGTGATTAGAAGTGTAATTATAGGTTTTTTCTGATTCTTAAAATTGAGCTTTCTTTGAAAAGATTTAACTTAGTTTCTAAGATTTTTATCTGCCGTTTGCTTTCGCGATCTTTTTCAGATAAGAATCATGAATTATTTGAGGACTATTGAAAACCTTGCCAGATTTTTCAGACTCTCAGGTTTTTGACCACCTTAATTATGTTGGATTTTTTAACGTTACCAAACGTTTTCAATAATATTAAATTTTGCTGCTTTTTGTTTCTCTTGTTGACAGTGGTTTAAGTTTCACCAATTTTTAGAGCAGACCTGCAGAGTTAGTGAGTTAATGGTTTAATACAAAAGGTATTGGCTTCCGCTGCAATTACGGTTTTGTTAGCAAAGTGTTGAGGCTTCGAGTTGCTTACGCAATTCATCCGGCTTTTTTTTTACTTCGTCGAACTTTTTTCCGCTTTAACATTTTGCCGCTTTTTCAGCATTTTGCGTGAAATCTTTTTGACTTCTCTAGGCTAGTTTCTCTCTTCTCTCATTCTGCTTAAAGTGAATTTGAAGATCAGTTGCTCAGCAAAGCAATTCAAAATGAACAGAGTCAGAATAAAAATTGAAGTCAGAAATAGAAACGGGATAAACCCATAAAGCCCAATTTTAGATGCCCGCTATTTGAACGTTGTTCTTATAAGTCTTAGTTACCATCTGTTATGCTTATTGGTATTGACAGTAGCTCCTTTAGGCTCTCTCTAAGAAACAGAAGGATGTTCAACTACGAAATGCCATCAAAATAAATCGGACTTAAAAAATATTTTTGTACAAAAATTTTTTTTTTTTGGTATCTTCTATTCTTTCAATCCCAGTCATGCTTATTGGAATCAACCGCGGCTATTTTCCGGCAATCTACCGGGTATGTTTCATTTGATTTAACGTTTCCTCTTCAAAAAATATTTTCGTATACTTAAGAGCAAAGTTGCTCTTTTTTAGGTTTGGTACTAGAAGCTAGGCCCTGTCTTATTGGACGCGACGTACTTTGGCTAGTGGCTCTATCTAGTAGAAAATTGGACGCTATGGCAGTAAAGGAAAAAGAAGAATGGTCATTGAATCGAGCTGGGCTGTACCACACGAACAAGCACGGTTTCGGAATTTTGTCAGCTACAAGACTGGTTAAAGCTGCCCTTGCCTGGCCTGGCATACCCTGGATGACTATCTTCTCCACCCCTCATCTGAACTCAACAGAACATTTGAGATTTAGCGCTGACAAAACTTTAGAATTAAAATATAATGGTTAGTCAGAGAGTATATGATAAATATGTCACATCATGTAACAAGTCACATCAAAGCTCATGGATGTTTTCGTCGCAAAGATTCAGAGTTCGGTTCACGTGAAACAATCCTGAACAATTTTTCTATTCAAATTATCGGAAGGCTATAGCGAGGCTATTACTGATAACTAAGTGATTTTGTTGTCTGTTGTTCGATATGAAGTCTATTAATAGCTGCGAAGCTATAACGAGGCTATTATTGGTCTCGTATTCTTTTTTTACGAGCCCAGGAGGAGTATTGGTTTCTTACAGAACTTCTCGAAGAGGCATTATGGTTTTTCTATCTTCACGATTCAAAGAGGCGTCGTAGTTTTCAGTTTTTACGACTCGAAGAGGAGTATTGGTGGAGCTTCCTTTATCAATAATTTTGTTGGAGTGTATTTGAAACACAAAATGCCGTGCGTAAAAACTATGGGTGTCCCTCTTTTTTATCCCTTTTTTGGTGTCCCGCTTTTCTATCCCTTTTTGGGGTGTCCCTCGTCCTAGCATTTCAGACCAATTTTAATTTTTGTCTAATTGGTTCATGCCTCCGTGCTTTAGTCATGCATGCGTAAGTGGGCTGTGGGACTTGATATGAAACTATCACAACCGAACATGGAATTAAATTTTCCCCGATTATATTATAAAAAAGCATGCTTTTAATGCCTTCTGCTAACTTGCGGGGTGAAATGATCTAAAGGTTTGTGGTGCAAAAATATGCGGGGTTAAATGAATCGGGGTGAAAAGAAGTAGAACCAAAGTTAAATGTTTAGGCGTGACTGCTAAACAGAATTGAAGAGCATATGAAAAATAGGGGGGATGGGGTAGTAGGCGAAATCTTGATTAGGCGAAAATCCTGAGCTCAAGTTGGGAAATTAGGCGAACAGCAATTAAAACAATTAAGAGTTACTTCAGAGTACACTCGATGTTATAATGTTATCAAATGTCCCTAACAGTGGTCTTACATGCAAAAGAGTTTTTAAAATTACATGCAAAATGTAAACTTGTTAATAGCCGCACAGCGATAGCTGGGGCTATTATTGGCCTTCTCTTGGATTTTTACAATTCAAACAATTTGAATTGTATTGGTGCGCTGTGATTTTTTTTTGAAGATGTGTTCACACATTTTTCAATGACTTTGATCGTTCAAAACGGGATAAACAGGTAAAGCCCAGCGGGCATTAAGTTTCATTAGAGCCCCAAAGTGGGCTTTAGTTGTCCTTCAAGTGCTAATAGTGGTGCAGCTGCTGGGATGGCCTTAACTTAAAGTTGAAAGGTCATTTTTAGGAGTTTTTGGGCTCAAAATGGTGCAATTTTTCATGTTTTTTCTAATTTTTTTGAGTTTTTTTGTTTGATTAGTCTTAGGTTGAAGTTTTTAAAAAATTATTAAGGTCTTTTGCGTCACAAAATTGCTTGTTATGACCATTTTTTGAGCTATAAGTTTTGGTACTACAAACACAAACACGCGAAGGGATACTAATTTTTGCAATTTTTTTCAGGTTTTTTGAAAATTTTTGTCGTTTTTTGAGTTTCTTTTGCCCTAGGTGCCAAGAAATCTCCTCTAGAGTTTGATAAAGGGTTTGATGATAGATCCCTGCATAGTTTTTAGTGGTAATGGAATGGTTTTCAACTTTTTGCCATCATGAATTTTAGCATTTTTTGACAAACCTTGCAATTTTTCTCATTTTTTTTAAAAAATTTTTTGTCATTATTCAAGTTGTTTGAGTCCCAGGGGCTGGAAAATCTCATTAGGGGTTGGATAATAAGTTAATGAAAAATTTTTAGTTGCCATGGAATAGCTTTCAACTTCTGAATATCACAAATTTTAGCAATTTTTTTTTTGACAAAATTCGCATTTTCCGGTTTTTGAAAATTTTTGTCATTTTTTTTAGTTTCTCCAGCTTCAAGGCCAGGCAGTCTCCTTTAAGTTTTGTTAATAGGGCACTTCATAGTTTCTAGTAACAATGGAAGGGTTTTTAACATTTTAATTTCTCGAATTTTAGCATTTTGTGGATAAAATCTGCAATTTTTTAAGATTTCCTAAAATTTTTGTCAGTTTTTGATATTCGTCCATTCTTAAGTGCGAGAAAACTTATTCCACGTTCTGATAAAAACGTTACTGCATGGTGTTTAGTTTCAATGAATTTTTTTTCAGCAATTTAACCTTTCGACTTTTGGAAGTTTTTTTGATAAAATTTGCAATTTTTTCAAAACATTTGTGTATTTTATTTATTTTTCTTGTCTCATAGACAGGTAACCTCATCCAGTGTTTGTCAGTATGTTATTAAATAGTTGCTAGGGGCAATTGAATGGCTTTTCAGTAGAACGATTTTCTATTTTTTGAAATTTGAAATTTTTTTTAAAAATTTATTGCCTATCGATCTATGAGCCACTGAGTTTTTTAAAGCTTGGAATTGGGTTACTGGGTAGCCTCTAGAGACACAGACATGAATCTGAAGATATTTATATTACGATTTTCAGCAACATTTTCTGATTATTTGCAATTGATTTCTTTTCTTAAACTTTTTGGTCATTTTCGAGTCAATCGATCTTCAAGGGCCAATGAATATTTTTCAGGTCTTGCAGATATAATACTGGACCGATTTCAGAAAGAAAAATTGAATTTGTTCATATTTTTGAAATAGGTATTTTTAAAGGGAAAAAATTTTGCCTTAGGTTTAAAAGCTTCGAGTTTTAGCAATGAGTATATTTTGTGTAGTTTCGATTCTTTTAGTTTCTCAAATTTTTGAGATGATTTTGTTTGTGTTCTGGCTGACATTGTTCAATTGATCTGCTGGTCAGGTAGAGTACGTCTGAGTTTTTCATTCATTTCCTTGAATTGTATTTCAGGACTTGTCCTGCTATGTTTTTTATTTCGTCGTCACGATTTTTGTTACGACCATATGACTTCACAGCCAATTTTTGTTCATTCGTTCATGCAATTTCAACTGAATTGCATGTGTGACGTCATTTTTCGCTCTGAGTGGAGCGCGTTTTATTTGTTCATGCGCGTGATTTTATGTTTGGTCACACTTGACTTACCTCACTCTCAAAAATGACTTCCTCACTTTGAAATTGACTTTTATTTACTTTAATTCAAAGAGATAAGGTCAAATGGGTGTGTCACTCTAATTGAAGGTTATTTGAGATCAGCTAATAGAGGCAGCAATAATTTATACAGATTTTTAATCAAAATATAACAGATCAGCCTTCAATGAAAAGACGAATTTTTTTCTGTCTTTTTTACTGTTTTTTTAGACTGCCGATCTACGAATCTATTGCGGCTATTTTTTGGCAATCTGCCAGCTATGTTTTTCAATGTGTAAATAAGCTTAAATGTAAGTAATTTAGAACTACTGGTTGCACAAAATTCACGACAATTGAGGGCGTTGGGTTAAACTACATCTGGAAAATGTTCAAAAACGAAAACTATGTTCATTTTTTGATCACTTGTAAGCTTTTTTACGAAGTCTATTGTTATATGGTCACCTAATTTCATTATATTATCCAGCGAAGATTGCAGTACCTCCTTTAAGTGGGTATTCGCCTAAATTCAACAAAACCGGAGTTCGGAATTTTCGCCTCAAGGCTGCAAAAGTTCCTTTCGCCGAATCGAGTTTTCGCCTAATATCCTACTCCCCGAAAAAGTGGTTTTCTGCTCATGTCGCGTTTTCAAGATAGTGAGAGATGTAGGTTTAAATTCATTTTCGCTAAGTTTGGTCAGGTGCGGCATTTTCAGCCAGTTTTTCGTGTTTTAACTCAAATTGTCCTAATCTTTGACTTTTCTCTGGAAATTTCGCTGGTATGTGAAAGATAGATGTTATAGATGCTCATTGTTTTAAGCGCACTTATTTGAAAACATGAGGACGACCTTCTTTTGTTGTTGAGTTCATATTTTAGAGATTTCAATTGAGTTTGAATTGAACTCTTCTCTTTTTATTGCTTTCTCAAATTTTCTGGAATTTTTTGCCTCATTCCTTGATAGTTTGCTTTCAGTGCTATTTTATTTTCATTGGCTGTAAAATTTGTGCAAAGAAAACTTAGGTCATATGAGCTCATATTGCAGTTTTTTCTGAAGCCTTTGTTTCATCTAACAGGCGATGCTTTTCTGGCCAATTTCAATATCTTTCTTCTATGTTTTAGTGACGGGTGAAGAGGCAGGCAGATTCTACCTGTACACGGTTGAGCAGGTGGTGCTCTCGGTAAATATTTGGTCTCCTATGAGAGGAGCAATCTCTGCAGTTCTCACATCCCCGCAAGGCTCAAAGTCCCTCATCATTCCTCCCCGACAACCAGACAGGTGAGACTGTTTAGCCGCAAAGCTATAGCTGAGCCTATTATTGGCCTTCTTTTGGTTTTTTACGACTCGAAGATTTTTACGACTTTTGGTTTTTTATGCCTCGAATTGGTTTTCTTGAGGTTTTTTACGACTCGAGCAGGAAATGAAACACATGAAAAATTTGGGAGTGGTTTGAATGTTGAATAAAATTGAACAGAAGAGTGGTTTTTTGTTCTTACCGCTGTTTTCGAGAGAGTGAGAAATTGATGAGTGAAAAAATTCTGTACGAGAGCAAAAATTGTGTCTCGTGCGGCCTTTAAAACCCTTTAAAACAGTTTTTTTAATAGCCGCGAAGCAATAGCGGCTATTATTGGTGACATCTTGGTTTTTTTCACCTCGTCGTCTCCATCGATGAACCTTGCGACCGGACTTCTTGGAATTTGCTTTTTCAGTTTCAGTAATTTCTACTGCTTTGCGCATTAAATTGTTGTGCGTGTTGTCATTTGTTCTGCGGTTAGGTTAATTGCGTGACTTACCTTAACCCAAAAATTACTTCTGAACTCACTTAATGAACTTTAGATTTTATGAACAATTAATAGTTAAAGATCAATAGTGTGCATCTAAGTAGTGCCAAACGTATATGCCCTAAATCTTGAGTATTAGTCTTGAGTTGTTGATTTAGAATATCAAAAAGCTCTATTAGGGCTTTCTCCCTATAGAGCATATGTGTCTCGTTAAATGACAGTTCGAATCTCACCCTATTAGTCTAGTGGTGTAGTAGCAGACTGGTGGTCAATCTTTCTATCTTATTTCGTTAGTTGTTTCAATTCATGGAAGGCCACGCCACGCGTCTATTGCGGCTATTTTTAGGGCAATATTTTTAGGGATGTTTTGATAGTGATTTTTAATTATTCTGGTAATTAATGAGTATTATACTAATTTGCTGGCGTTTCTGCTATTTTGATAATTTTGACAAATTTTATCAATTCTCGCGTTTTTTTGCTGCTTTGCTTGGGATTTGAATAGAAGCTTAATACTCGAGAAGATTTTAGATAACTAGGGGTTACAGTTTTATTGTTATTAATAACCGCCCGCATCTTCTCAGCCGGCTATTATAGCGCTCCTATTTTTTTACAATTCAAAGAATTTGAATTATATTGGGGCGCTGTCTTTTTTTGTTCACACATTTGTTCACACATAAGATCTGTTCACACATTGTCATGATTTTTGAAGTCAAATTGGAGTAGTGATTTTGGTCACGCCGAAACAGGAAATGGAGCGAAAAAGCGAGTGATTTTGCGGCGTGAATTTTTTCGCTCTAATTTTAAAGTAGAGTGAGGAAACCTTGTGCGAACAAAAATTCGGTTTCTCGGTAGTGGTTTTATGTTCATATGCGGCAACTGAAATTTAAGTTTTTCTAATTTAAGATTTAGCTTGTTATGACTTGCCTGATATTTGCAAGCATTTCAATACTCTATTTGTTGCAATGATTTTTTTGGCTCTATTTCTCGTAATATCAAAAAATTCATAAACTTTCTGATTTTTGTGTTCAAGTTTTTATAGCATTTGGAGATGTCTATGGTTCAAATTATTTGTTTTTGCGGTCTTTTGATTGTTTTGTTTTTGTTTATGATTTGCATTTTTAGTTGCGATTTGAAAGTCACCGGAAGCTAGACAGGGCACTTTTCAATGAAAAATAATAAAATTTATAACTTAATAACTGAAAATTTAATAACTTTATTTATAACTTCAAAAATTTTAAAAGTTTATTATTTTTGTTTTGTTTTTTTTTCGTTCTTCGTTTTGTTTTTTTATAAAGTCGGTGAAGTGTTGGATTTATCTATGCTTGATGAGAAGTAGTAGTTTTTAAAAAAATAGTTTGGAAGTAGCACTTCGGCAATATATCCATTATTTGTAGCTTAATTTTGTTGAAATTTTGCCGAGAATATCTTTTAATTCTGTCCGTCATTTCCTTCCCCTTACCTCCGTTTTCTTTACTTGATTTTTTTGTGGTTTTCTGTCATTGTGTAGTCGTTTAATTAATGAAAACTAAACATAGTGCATGTCTTTTTGGAGATGCAACCTAGAATTTTTATCTCATTTCTGTGCAGATTTTTTTTAATTGTTCAATTTCATGTTATGTTCGTGTTATTGAAAGTGATCAGGGTTTTTAAATAGGATAATCATTGTGTCAGTTAGGGTGGTCAATTTTCTCCTTCGTGTCGTTTCCGGAATTCTTCCGGCTATGTTTTTTTTTACCGGAACTACTATTCTATCCGACGGCGTTTTGACCTAAAACTTTAAGCGAGTAAAAGTGCCCTGTGATCTAATTGGTTCTGAGCGAGAGAAGTTTCTAAATGCGCTGCGTTCAGTGAATAACTTTTTCTACTTTTAAAAGTGATTTTGACAGAATCGTTTTAAGCCGTTTTTTCATCCAGTTGGGCCATTTTTTTGTTCGTACTTTAGTTTTTTGCGGAAAAAAACTAATGCTGATTTATTCTGTCGATGCTGATTTATTCTGAAAGCCTCTTGAAATTGATACCACAGTTTTCTGGAGAGCGAACAATGCGCGTCAAGTGTAACTAGGGCACAAATTTCATAATTTTTTTTTGATTTTTGGCCTTTTCTGTTTCTGCGTTTTTGGATCTTCAAGAGGACTTATTTTCAATAATGACTATTCATATGGCAACTTCCTCTTACTTGAGGTATTAGTTCTGTTCAATTTTCACCGTTTTTTTGTTTTGGTTTAATCACTAAAAAGTTTTTTACAACCTCATTGATTTTCGTTTTGTTTCGTTAATAAGAGAGTTGCTTTTGGCGTTTTTTTTTAAAAAATTCTAAAACGATTGCATAAGTGCAATTTAGAAAATATTTTTACATTTTTTTGCCAATTATTTTATTTTCAGACCTTTGAACTCTGTTTTCACTTCCTTCTGTTCGCACAAGAGAATGACTTTGTGTTTTTTCTAACCTTCGAATGCTAAATAATGAAATGTATTTGTTCTTCTGATGCAATTTTCTTTTTCATCTTAGTTTAAAGTCTCAAAAATCGAAAAGTTTTTTTTGTTTCTTTAGTTTTACACTGTGTCCATATTCTCCACTTCTTCCTTATATCGTCCTAGTATTCTCCTAAGACCTATAGTTTTATTTGCTGTGGCTTTTCATCTGTTTAAAAAATAACATTACTATATAGCCTGTTTCTTGGATGTTTTTTTGCAATTTATTTTTTTAATATATTGCAGCGCTTAAATTGTTCAGGAAATCCGTTCAAACGTTTTCTGCGAAAAACCTAGGGGCTTCAGTTTTAGTTTTTGGCTATTTTGTGCCTTTGTTTTATTCCATTTTTTGTCTTTTTCGTGAATAAATTAATTTTTGCTATAGTTTGAACTCATTTTGCCTAAGACTCTCTTCGTTAATGTCAATTTTGTCTTATTAGATCGAAAGAACTTCTCGCTCATGAATTCAACACGCTTCACTTCTTTGGTGAGTCTCCTGTTGGAGTGTGGACATTGTCTCTAATCTTGGAAAACTTAACAGGATCACGCGAAGAGACCGAACCAGACTCGACTGATATTTTCTCGGCTCTTGCAAACGCGTTTGGACTGAACGCCGGCGAAAGTTGGGTAGGGTCTGAAGATCTGATGTCGGGGAAAGTTGCTGTGTTGAAGCAGTGGAGGTTGACTTTTCATGGATGTCCGCTTCCGAATGAAGAGGTTGCTGACAGAGTAAAGTAGGTGTCTTTGTTTATAGCTGCGAAGCTGTAAGCTGAGCGGAGCTATATTGCGGTGCTCTTAGTTTTTTAAAAATTCAAAGAATTTGATTACAATTCAAAGAATTTGAATTGTATTGGGGCGCTGTCTTTTTAACGACTCGAAGAGGAGTATTGGAGAAGTCCTTTTTTTAAATCACTTTAGTTGGAGTGAATTTTGAAGCAGGAAATGAAACGCGTGAAAAATTTTAGATTGTTTTGATTGCTGAAGAAAATTGAAGAAGGGAGCGAAAAGAGAGTGGTTTTTTGTTCATTCCGCTGTTTTCGAGAAAGCGAGAAATTGAGGTGTGAAAAAAAATTCTGTAAGCGAGCGAAATTGTGTCCACGTGCGGCTTTTTAAAACCGTTTTTTTGTTAATTTTTTTGGTTACGAAGTCCGATTATGATATTGTGTGATGCTTAGGGTTGTTTTAATAGTGGTTCGTAGGTTTCTGGTCATTAGTAAGAGTTTTATACCATTTTGCTGGTTTTTCAGCTTTTTTGCTGAATTTTAGGCGAATTTTAGCAGTTTTTTGCGTTTTGTTTTGTTATAATGCTTTGTATGGGCTTTGAATAGACGCATGGGAGTTACTGAGTCTTTAGATACCACATGATTACATTTTATTAGGTTTTTAATGATTTTTTGTTGAGAAAAATGACAATAAACTGAAAAAAATTTTAATTTTTGTCTTAATTTTTTGCTATTTTTCGCTTTTCATCTAAACTTAGAGAATTTTTTCGACTTTCCTATTGTTTTGAAAGTCTTCCAGTACTATATTCGCTCTAATTAAAGTTTTTTGAGTCTATGTACTCCCGTGAAATAAAAAAAGCTCAATTTTGAGTATTGTTTCAAGTTGTTTTTAAATGCCCTTTGTGTTCTTCCAGTTTTTCTAGCTTTTGGGGATGCCTATTGTCCAATTTAGTTGTTTTTAATGCTTTTTGATTATTTGATTTTAGTTTTGAGTCATTTTGTTAGAGTTAATTGAGTAATTTTTATGAAAATTTCCGCTAATTTTCGTCTTTTTTGGAATTTTTGCTGAAATCTTTTGATTGTCTGCTTTTTGCTACTTTTATTATTCTAGCTTTTGATAGGAGCTTTTCTAGAGGTTTTTTGTGGAATATATTTAGTGCACTTTTCAATGAGAGATATTACTAACTTTTCTTAATCTTTAACTTTTTTTCTATTTTTCTTCGTTCTTCGTTTTTACTTTTATAAATAGACAATGGTTTGGATTGGTGGACGCTTGACCAGATGTAGTATTAAAAGTTTTTTGAAATAATGAATTGATTTCAGCATAATGGCATTTGATTCATAATTTGTGGCCAAATTTTGTTCTATTTTTAAAGAGAATATTTTGGTTTTGTTTTTCATTTTCTTTCTTTTACCTTCGTTTATTCTACATGAAAATTGGGTTTATGTCTCAGTTTGCAGTGATTCAAAGAAATAAAACTAAACCTATTGCATGGGTTTTCGCCAAAAGTTGTTTTTTTAAACTTGCAACTCAATGTAAATTTTTTCTCACGTGCTTTATCGTCTTTTCTGGTCAGTTATTTTTTCATTGTTCTTTTTCATTTTCTTGTTTTAAAGTGAGAAGTGTTATTCAGTAAGATAAGCATTGTTAGTTATTTTGGCCAATCAGTAGAATAAGTTTTCTGTTTGTTAGGGGCGTTAATTTTTTCCTTCGAGTTTCCGGAATTCTTCCGGCTACATTTTTTCAAGATCTGTTCACACATTTTCATGATTTTTGAAGTCAAATTGGAGTAGTGATTTTGGTCACGCCTAAACAGGAAATGGAGCGAAAAAGCGAGTGGTTTTGCGGCGTGAAATTTTTTCGCTCTAATTTTAAAGTAGAGTGAGAAAACGGTGTTTGAACAAAAATTCGGTTTCTCGGTAGTGGTTTTTTTTTCTATTTTTTTGATCTGATTTTTTTAAAAATGGTTTTCTCATTTCACTCAGTCCAGTCTAGGTCTATTTTTTCTGTTTAGTCAATGAAAATTCTTTGAATTGTACATCAGGACTTGTCCTGCTGTTTTTTTTTTGTTTCGTCGTCTGACGCTCTTTTTTCGTTTTACATTTGTTCACACAGCAAAGCTGAAAAAGTCAAATTTTCTGAATGACTTTTTCCTCTCACTAACGGCATTTGCGCGCGTGACGTAATTTCTCACTCGCTTTAGCAAAAGTTTTTAGGTTATTTGCGTGATTAGATTTTGATCATACGTGACTTACCTCACTCAATGAAACGACTTTTGCACTTTAAAACTTAAGTTTAATTTGAGTTTGTTTAAGGTCAAAGGAACTCATATGTGCAGCAAAAGGTCCCTAATAAGAGGCTTCTGCGGAATGAATTTTAACAAGCTTTATTAGTTCATCGCTGAATGTTTTTACCTAGTTTTTTGAGCGGCGTCGATTTTTTCAATTTAGATCTGTATCTGTTTCTATCTCTATTATATGGCACGCAGGTCTATTCTTTCGCAGCTATCCGGCAAGCTGCCGGCTATGTTTATTTTATTTTTCGTGAGTTAAAGATTAAGTGCTCATCTTAATCTGATGGACAATTTAAATGTCAGCTTAATACGCGCATCTTGTATTCGTTAATTTTGCGATTATCTTGAGTTTAAGGGCTTTTAATGTTATAATTTCTGCCACAAGTTGTCAGTTTCCACGCGTTCTCTATTTCCGAGACTTTGAAGCTGTAATGGATATATTGCCTATAATTGATCTGCCTTGAGTGCTCTCAAACAAACTTTGCAGCAATTTTTTAGTGCTGCTGGTCTTTTTATTGCGATTTTTCGTGCTGCCAACGTTTCGTCTGATCTTTTTTTTTCGTTTAACATCTGACATTTTGTCCTTAAAAACTGGATGAACAGGTAAAACCCTGAGGGCATTAACTGACTGAGTAGTTCTCTTAGAGCCTTTGACTTCACTAGTCTGAAAGTATGCGATTCACCGAATATGACGAGGAGACAAAAATTAATGGGGTGAAGGGCGGTTCTTCAGATTTGCCCCCCCCCCTTTAGCGTATGCCCCCCCCCCCGTTCTGTAGACTTTAATTCAATTGTCTTAAATGATTCAGTTCTGTAGTTAGTGACAGTAAGTAACTAAAGTACGGAAGTCAGTTTGCTGCCATTTTTGGTTAATAAGACGATAATAATAAGAACGCTATTTGTGAAGTTTATAATGAATGAGGAATATTCTTGTCTTTTTAGGTTAGTTGAAGAGGCCCAGTTGTTGAACATATCCCAGCTGCAACAGTTCTCCACTAACCTCACCTGCAGTCGCAGATTGGTGGACTTCGGTCACAATGAAGACATAATGCCATTCTATATTCTTAAGGTTAGCATAGCGACGTTTCATTATAGCTGCGAAGCTGTAAGCTGAGCGAAGCTATATTGCGGTGCTCTTAGTTTTTTACAATTCAATGAATTTGAATTGTATTGGGGCGCTGTCTTTTTTACGACTCGAAGAGGAGTATTGGAGAAGTCCTTTTTTACGACTCGAAGAGGAGTATTGGAGAAGTCCTTTTTTTAAATCGCTTTAGTTGGAGTGAATTTTGAAGCAGGAAATGAAAGGCTTGAAAAATTTTAGAGTGGTATGGGTGCTGAACAAAAGTGAAGAGGGGAGCGAAAAGAGAGTGGTTTTTTGTTCATTCCGCTGTTTTCGAGAGAGCGAGAAATTGATGTGTGAAAAAATTTTCTCGAAGCGAGCGAAATTTTGTTCACGTGCGGCTTTTTAAAATCGTTTTTTTAAATTTTTTTGGTTTAGAAGTCTTATAATGATATTGTGATTTTTAAGGTTGCTTTAATAGTGGTTTGTAGGTTTTTGGTCATTAATAAGAATTTTATACCATTTTGCTGGTTTTTCAGCTATTTTGCTGAATTTTAGCGATTTTTTTGCGTTTTGTCCTGTTATATTGCTTTGTATGGGCTTTGAATGTTAGTTACTGAGTCTTTTGATACCAAGTGATTACATTTTCTTAGGTTGTAAACAATTTTTTTGTTAAGAAAAATGACAATAAACTGAAACATTTTTAATTATTCTTCTTAATTTTTTGCTGTTTTTCGCTTTTTTGCTAAACTTAGAGAAGTTTCTTAGCCTATTCGGTTTTCCTATTGTTTTGGAAGTTTTTCAGTTTTCTTTTTGCTCCATTTAACGTTTTTTGGCTCTATGTGCTCTTTTGAAATCAAGAAAGCTTATTTTTCTCTAAGATTTCTTTCAAGTTGTTTTTATATGCTTTTTGTGTTCTTCAAGTTTTTATAGTATTTGGAGATGCCTATAGTCCAATTTAGTTGTTTTTGATGAGTGTTGATGATTTTTGATTTCACTGAGTAGTTTTATTAAAGATAATTGAGTAATTTTTATGAAGATTTCCGCAAATTTTTGTTATTTTTTTTTCAGCGAATTTTTTTTTCAGGTGCGGCTTTTAAATGCAGTTTTTTCCAACTTTTGATGGTTATGAAGTTTGATTATAATATTGTATTAGTTTTAGGCTGGTTTTGATAGGAATTGAAGTGTTCAAGTAGTTAATTTGAGTTTACTGCTAATTTGGATGGTTTTGATCAGTTTTTGCTGATTTTTAGACAAAATTTAATGGTTTTTTGCCTCTTTTTTGTTTTAATTCTTTAAGTGGGAATCGAAAATCATTTTACTTAAGATATTTTCGGTTACCAATTGACTGAAGTTCTCTTGGTATCAATTAATTTTTTCTTGGGAAATTTGGTAAAAAAATTTTTTGGAATTTTTCTCTTTTAAATCTGAGATGTTTCCTAGCCTATTATGACTTGCCCATTGTTTTGCGAACTTTTCATTGCTCTAAGTGCAAAGGAACTTTACTCAGTTTTATGCTTCCTTGTACTATTAGAAAAAAATCATTAAGTTTTTCTATTTTCTTTTTGTTCAATTTGTGTTCGAATGCCGTTTCTATTCTTCCTTATTTTTTATGGCGTTTGTGGAGGTTCAGGGTTCACAATAGTTGTTCTATTTATTAAGTCATAAGTATGGGCAATTTTATCCTTCGAGTCGTTTCCGGAATTCTTCCGGCTATGTTTTTTTTTCAGATCTGTTCACACATTTTCATGATTTTTAAGTCAAAATGGAGTAGTGATTTTGGTCACGCCGAAACAGGAAATGGAGCGAAAAAGCGAATGGTTTTGCGGCGTGATTTTTTTTCGCTCTAATTTTAAAGTAGAGTGAGAAAACATTGTTTGAACAAAAATTCGGTTTCTCTGTAGTGGTTTTTTGCTCACATGCGACAATTTCACTCTGATTTTTACTGTTTTTTCGATTTTTTGGATCGGCTTTCTTCTAAATGGTTTTCCCAATCCATTCACAGCTCATTTTAGGCCTATTTTTTTTTGTTTGGATTAAATTTTAATTTCTCGCTAGTGGTTTTTTGTTCACATGCGGCATTTTGAAATTGATTTTCTGTTTTCTTATTTTTGATCTGATTTTTTAAAAATGGTTTCTCAATTCACTCATAGTCCATTCTAAGTCTATTTTTTCTGTCTAGTCAATGAAAATTCTTTGAATTGTGCGCCAGGACTTGTCCTGCTATGTTTTTTTGTTTCGTCGTCTGACGCTCTTTTTCATTTTACATTTGTTCACACAGCAAATCTGAAAAAGTCAAATTTTCTGAATGACTTCTTCCTCTCACTAACGGCATTTGCGCGCGTGACGTCATTTCTCACTCGCTTTAGCAAAAGTTTTTAGGTTTTTAATGTGATTAGATTTGGATCATACGTGACTTACCTCACTCAATAGAATGATTTTTGCACTTTAAAACTTAAGTTTAGTTTGAATTTGTTTAAGGTCAAAGGAACTCTTTGTGCAATAAAGGTCCCTAATAAGAGGCTTCTGTGGAATGAATTTTATTAAGCTTTAGTAATTTATCGCTGAATGTTTTTTACCTAGTTTTTTGAGCGGCGTGGATTTTTTGTCCAATTTAGATCTGTATCTGTTTCTATCTCTATTATATGGCACGCAGGTCTATTCTTTCGCAGCTATTCCGGCAATCTGTCGGCTATGTTTTTGAATCTAAGTGTACGTATAAGTGTACATGGTGCGTCCCAAGATAAAAAATCAGGTTTGATGCCCTAATAAATTTTTTCTACCGTACATTTTAGCTCATTTTTGCTACCCTAATAAATGCTTTTCTTTGAATATTTTACCTGAGCGCTATGCATAAACGATGTTTCTTAGATGTAATCGTTTGTAGACCTTGTGCTTGACTGAGCTGTTCCTTGGCATCATGGGCGTCTGGATCATTGTGGAGGATCTGGCATTGCCTATGTGGGGCTGTTGCCCAGAACAGAATCCAGAAGAATTGCAACCGTTACTGCCACATCTTGCTCCTGAACCGATTGAGCCAAATAGTGAAACTACGTCACAAAAATGCTTTGCGGGGTCCCGAAAAACCTTAGCGAATTTCAAGTCGCGGTTGAAAAAATTGTGTTGCTTCTCGAAGTCAACAGAAAATCAAAACAAACAGGAGACAAGAGAGGACAGTGCAAGCGATGAGATTACGTCATTGTAGAGATCATAAATTTATCATTAATTGCTGCAAATCAGTTTTTTTTCGTACCTGAATATTGCTACAAAATACAGAAAATATGACGCAAATTTGAGCGGCCTACCGGGTTTATCTTTTCCCCCTCTTATATTTTGCTCATCTTCGCGGCAGTGCTTTTCCTTTTTCGTTGACGAAAAAAATATATGGTTTTGCGGCAGTTAATCGAATGTGGCAGACTATTTGGAGTGGTGGGTTAGCTATGTTAACTTTATGAGTGGATGTCATTTTGTTTTGGTGCGCCAGTTTGTTAATTCATCTTTTTCTTTAGTCTCGAAGAACCCCGTTCTAGATATTTTGCCGAAAAGATTATTTCTAGATGTTTCTCCGAAAATATAAATTTTAGATGTTTTGCCGTCACTTGAAATTGTCTGACCTTACCTCTTTAGTTCTCAGTCATTGTAGTTATCGAAGCTCTGATTTCATTTGGAGCTCCGCCGCCGAGCTATTGCCGGCCTTTAAAACTGAGCCTAAAGAAGGCTTTATAAAATAATCCTATATATTAAACGCGTGAGCTCTAAAATGGGACAAAATTTTAGCATGTTTAAGTGGCCTATCGAAGCACATATTTAAGAGCCGCATTGTGCAACATGGTTAGGCGAACATATTGAGAGAGGTCAATGACCTAAAAAGCTCAAAGTAGATAGGTCGGAACCTAACCTGGCAAAAAAGGCTTTTAGTAAGGTGCAGTTACCACGAGGATATGAGGGCTTCGAAAGTATGCTCGCGAACTAAGTTTGAAGTTCTTATTGTAGGCGTAGGTTTCTTTTGCAAAGTTTTAGCTTTACAGATTCTGTGCTAATCTAGAACACTCGTAGCTTTCAACTAAGTTTTTCACGTTTTAATTTCTGATTTTTGCGTGATCTCAAATGCTCTCAATCTGAAATGTGTTTATTGATAAGATAAAAGCGATTGTGAGAAACGGTGGCATGTAATCGTTATAGCGCAGTTGGTAAGACGGAGGACGCTATTCTGAAGGTCGAGGGTTCGAACCCGCGTCGGGTACCCTCCCTTTTGTAGACATGAAAATTTCTATTCAACACAATGCTGCCTGTTGTTCGAGAGCAATTCTTGCGACGCGAGTCGCTTTATGTTCCTGTGTTTGGGGTGAAAAATGGTAACTCTATATCTTTAACGCGTCAGCTCTTGATTTTTGCATGTTTAAGGGGCCACTCGAAGCGCATGTTTAGGAGCAGCATTGAGCAGCATTGTTAAGCGAACATATCGAAAGCGGTCAATGTGCTGAAAGGCTCAAAGTAGATGGGTGATAACCGAACCTGGGGCAAAAGACAGTTATTAAGGTGCAGTTACCATGAGGCTATGAGGCTTTGAAAGTATGCTCGCCCAGAGGGAGGATTTACTGTCCTGTGTACTAAATTTTTTTAATTGCTCCTGAACGAAGTAATTTTTTAGCTTTACAGATTCTGCTCTAATCTTGAACACTCTTAGCATTCAACTAAGTTTGTCATGCTTTTTATTTTTTGTTTTTTGCGTGATCTCAAGTGCTCTCAATCTGAAATCTGTTTATTGATAAGATAAAAGCAATTGTAAGAAACGGTAGTATGTAATCGTTATAGCGCAGATGGTAAGATGGAGGACTGCTATTCTGAGGATCGAGGATTGGTTCGAACCCGTGTCAGGTTCGTTCTTTCTTGCTTGACTTGAAAATTTCTACTCACCATGCTGCATGCTGTTCAAGAGCAATTCTTATGACGCGACTGGGTTTGTTCCTGTGTGTGTGTTTGTGGGATGAAAATGGTAATGCTGTATATTAAACACGTAAGGTCTAAAATGGGTCAAAATATTTTTGCGTGTTTAAAGGGCCATTCGATACAGATGTTCAGGAGCCGCATTGAGCAGCATGGTTAAGCGAACATATCGAGAGGTCAATGAACTAAAAGGCTCAAAGTAGATGGGTGAGAACCGAACCTGGGGCAAAAGACCGTTAATAAGGTGCAGTTACCATGAGGCTTTGGAAGTATGCTCGCCCATAGGGAGGAAATACTGTCCTGGGTACATTTTTTTTAATTGCTCCTGAACGAAGTAAAGTTTTAACTTTACAGATTCTGCGCTAATCTGGAACACTCTTAGCTTTCAACTAAGTTTTTCATGCTTTTTTGCGTGACCTCAAGTGCTCTCAATCTGAAATATGTTTGTTGATAAGATAAAGTGATTGTGAGAAACGGTGGTATGTAATCGTTATAGCGCAGTTGGTAAGATGGAGGACGCTATTCTGAGGGTCAAGTATTCGAACCCGCGTCGGGTACCCTCCCTTTTGTAGATATGAAAATTTCTATTCAACACAATGTTGCCTGTTGTTCGAGAGCAATTCTTGCGACGCGAGTCGCTTTATGTTCCTGTGTGTTTTGGGGGTGAAAAATGGTAATACTATATATATATAACGCGTCAGCTTTTAAAATGGGACAAAATTTTTGAATGTTTAAGGGGCCACTCGAAGCGCATGTTTAGGAGCCGCATTGAGCAGCATTGTTAAGCGAACATATCGAAAGCGGTCAATGAGCTAAAAGGCTCAGAGTAGATGGATGAGAACCGAACCTGGGGCAAAAGACAGTTATTAAGGTGCAGTTAGCATGAGGCTTTGGAAGTATGCTCGCCCAGAGGGAGGATTTACTGTCCTGGGTACTACAGTTTTTTAACTGCTCCTGAACGAAGTAAAGTTTTAGCATTACAGATTCTGCGCTAATCTAGAACACTCTTAGCTTTCAATTAAGTTTTTCTTGGTTTTTATTTTTTGATTTTTGTGTGATCTCAAGTGCTGTCAATCTGAAATATGTTTATTGATAAGAAAACAGCGAGAGAGAAACGGTGGTATGTAATCGTTATAGCGCAGTTGGTAAGATGGTGGACGCTATTCTGAGGGTCGAGGGTTCGAACCCGCGTCGGGTAACCTCCCTTTTGTAGACATGAAAATTTCTATTCAACACAATGCTGCCTGTTGTGCTAGAGCAATTCTTGCGACGCGAGTCGCTTTATGTTCCTGTGTGTTTGGGGTGAAAAATGGTAACTCTATATATTTAACGCGTCAGCTCTTGAAATGGGACAAAATTTTTGCATGTTTAAGGGGCCAATCGAAGTGCATGTTTAGGAGCAGCATTGTTAAGCGAACATATCGACAGCCGTCAATGACCTAAAAGGCTCAAAGTAGATGGGTGAGAACCGAACCTGGGGCAAAAGACAATTATTAAGGTGCAGTTACAATGAGGCTATGAGGCCTCGGAAGTATGCTCGCCCAGAGGGAGGATTTGCTGTCCTGGGTACTACATTTTTTTAATTGCTCCTGAACGAAGTCAAAATTTAGTTTCACAGATTCTGCGCTAATCTGGAGCACTCTTAGCTTTCAACTAAGTTTGCTATGCTTTTTCTTTTTTGCGTAATCTCAAATGATCTCAATCTGAAATATGTTTATTGATAAGATAAAAGCAATTGTGAGAAACGGTAGTATGTAATCGTTTTAGCGCAGTTGGTGAGATGGTGGACTGCTATTCTGAGGGTCGAGGTGTAGTTCGAACCCGTTTCGGGTACGTTCCTTCTTGGTTGACTTAAAAATTTCTACTCAACACCATGCTGCATGCTGTTCAAGAGCAATTCTTGCGACGCGACTGTGTTTATGTTCCTGTGTGTGTGTGTGTGTTTGGGGGATGAAAATGGTAATGTTGTATATTAAACACGTAAGGTCTAAAATGGAACAAACTATTTTTGCGTGTTTAAGGGGCCATTCGATGCGGATGTTCAGGAGCCGCATTGAGCAGCTTGGTTAAGCGAGCATATCGAGAGAGGTCAATGAGCTAAAAGGCTCAAAGTAGATGGGTGAAAACCGAACCTGGGGCAAAAGACCGTTAGTAAGGTGCAGTTACAATGAGGCTTTGGAAGTATGCTCGCCCAGAGGGAGGATTTACTGTCCTGGGTACTACATTTTTTTAATTGCTCCTGAACGAAGTAAAGTTTTAGCTTTACAGATTCTGTGGTAATCTAGAACACTCTTAGCTTTCAACTAAGTTTTTCATGGTTTTTATTTTTTGTTTTTTGCGTGATCTCAAGTGCTCTCAATCTGAAATATGTTTATTGATAAGATAAAAGCGATTGAGAGAAACGGTGGTATGTAATCGTTATAGCGCAGTTGGTAAGATGGAGGACGCTATTCTGAGGGTCGAGGGTTCGAACGCGAGTCGCTTTATGTTCCTGTGTGTTTGGGGGTGAAAAATGGTAACTCTATATATTTAACGCGTCAGCTCTTGAAATGGGACAAAATTTTTGCATGTTTAAGGGGCCACTCGAAGCGCATGTTTAGGAGCCGCATTGAGCAGCATTGTTAAGCGAACATATCGAAAGCGGTCAATGAGATAAAAGGCTCAAAGTAGATGGGTGAGAACCGAACCTGGGGCAAAAGACAGTTATTAAGGTCAGTTACAATGAGGCTATGAGGCTTTGGAAGTATGCTCGCCCAGAGGGAGGATTTACTGTCCTGGGTACTACTTTTTTTTAATTGCTCCTGAACAAAGTAAAATTTTAGTTTCACAGATTGCGCTAATCTGGAACACTCATAGCTTTCAACTAAGTTTGTTATGCTTTTTGTTTTTTGCGTGATCTCAAATGCTCTCAATCTGAAATATGTTTATTGATAAGATAAAAGCAATTGTGAGAAACGGTAGTATGTAATCGTTATAGCGCAGCTGGTAAGATGGTGGACTGCTATTCTTAGGGTCGAAGTGTAGTTCGAACCCGTTTCGGGTACGTTCCTTCTTGGTTGACTTAAAAATTTCTACTCAACACCATGCTGCATGCTGTTCAAGAGCAATTCCTGCGACGCGACTGTGTTTATGTTCCTGTGTGTGTGTTTGGGGGATGAAAATGGTAATTTTGTATATTAAACACGTAAGGTCTAAAATGGGACAAGCTATTTTTGCGTGTTTAAGGGGCCATTCGAAGCGCATGTTCAGGAGCAGCATTGAGCCGCTTGGTTAAGCGAGCATATCGAGAGAGGTCAATGAGCTAAAAGGCTCGAAGTAGATGGGTGAGAACCGAACCTGGGGCAAAAGACCGTTAGTAAGGTGCAGTTACCATGAGGCGATGAGGTTTTGGAAGTATGCTCGCCCAGAGGGAGGATTTACTGTCCTGGGTACTACAGTTTTTTAATTGCTCCTGAACGAAGTAAAGTTTTTACTTTACAGATTCTGCGCTAATCTAGAACACTCTTAGCATTCAACTAAGTTTGTCATGCTTTTTATTTTTTGTTTTTTGCGTGATCTCAAGTGCTCTCAATCTGATATATGTTTATTGATAAGATAAAAGCGATTGAGAGAAACGGTGGTATGTAATCGTTATAGCGCAGTTGGTGAGATGGAGGACTGCTATTCTGAGGGTCGAGGGTTCGAACCCGCGTCGGGTAGCCTCCCTTTTGTAGACATGAAAATTTCTACTCAACACAATGCTGCCTGTTCGAGAGCAATTCTTGCGACGCGAGTCTCTTTAGGTTCCTGTGTGTTTTTGGGGGGTGAAAAATGGTAATATTATGTGTTTAATGCGTCAGCTCTTAAAATGGGACAAAGTTGTTGCATGTTTAAGGGGACACTCGAACCCCATATTTAGGAGCAGCATTGTTAAGCGAACACATCGAAAGCGGTCACTGAGATAAAAGGCTCAAAGTAGATGGGTGACAACCGAAGCTGGGGCAAAAGACTGTTATTAAGGTGCAGTTACAATGACGCTATGAGGCTTTGGAAGTATGCTCGCCCAGAGGGAGGATTTACTGTCCTGGGTACTACATTTTTTTAATTGCTCCTGAACGAAGTAAAGTTTTCACTTTACAGATTCTGCGCTAATCTAGAACACTCTTAGCTTTCAACTAGGTTTTTTATGCTTTTTGTTTTTTGTTTTTTGCGTGATCTCAAGTGCTCTCAATCTGATATATGTTTATTGATAAGATAAAAGCGATTGAGAGAAACGGTGGTATGTAATCGTTAAAGCGCAGTTGGTGAGATGGAGGACTTCTATTCTGAGGGTCGAGGGTTCGAACCCGCGTCGGGTAGCCTCCCTTTTGTAGACATGAAAATTTCTACTCAACACAATGCTGCCTGTTATTCGAGAGCAATTCTTGCAACTCTTTATGCTCCTGTGTGTGTTTGGGGGTTGAAAAATGGTAATACTATATTTTTAATGCGTCAGCTCTTAAAATGGGACAAAGTTTTTGCATGTTTAAGGGGCCACTCGAACCGCATGTTTAGGAGCAGCATTGTTAATTGAACATATCGAAAGCGGTCACTGAGATAAAAGGCTCAAAGTAGATGGGTGAGAACCGAAGCTGGGGCAAAAGACTGTTATTAAGGTGCAGTTACAATGACGCTATGAGGCTTTGGAAGTATGCTCGCCCAGAGGGAGGATTTACTGTCCTGGGTACTACATTTTTTTAATTACTCCTGAACGAAGTAAAGTTTTAGCTTTACAGATTCTGCGCTAATCTGGAACACTCTTAGCTTTCAACTAAGTTTTTCGTGCTTTTTGTTTTTTGCGTGATCTCAAATGCTCTCAATCTGAAATATGTTTATTGATAAGGTAAAAGCGATTGAGAGAAACGGTGGTATGTAATGGTTATAGCGCAGTTGGTGAGATGGAGGACTTCTATTCTGAGGGTCGAGGGTTCGAACCCGCGTCGGGTAGCCTCCCTTTTGTAGACATGAAAATTTCTACTCAACACAATGCTGCCTGTTATTCGAGAGCAATTCTTGCAACTCTTTATGTTCCTGTGTGTGTTTGGGGGGTGAAAAATGGTAATACTATATTTTTAATGCGTCAGCTCTTAAAATGGGACAAAGTTTTTGCATGTTTAAGGGGCCACTCGAACCGCATGTTTAGGAGCAGCATTGTTAATTGAACATATCGAAAGCGGTCACTGAGATAAAAGGCTCAAAGTAGATGGGTGAGAACCGAAGCTGGGGCAAAAGACTGTTATTAAGGTGCAGTTACAATGACGCTATGAGGCTTTGGAAGTATGCTCGCCCAGAGGGAGGATTTACTGTCCTGGGTACTACATTTTTTTAATTGCTCCTGAACGAAGTAAAGTTTTCACTTTACAGATTCTGCGCTAATCTAGAACACTCTTAGCTTTCAACTAGGTTTTTTATGCTTTTTGTTTTTTGTTTTTTGCGTGATCTCAAGTGCTCTCAATCTGATATATGTTTATTGATAAGATAAAAGCGATTGAGAGAAACGGTGGTATGTAATCGTTAAAGCGCAGTTGGTGAGATGGAGGACTTCTATTCTGAGGGTCGAGGGTTCGAACCCGCGTCGGGTAGCCTCCCTTTTGTAGACATGAAAATTTCTACTCAACACAATGCTGCCTGTTATTCGAGAGCAATTCTTGCAACTCTTTATGTTCCTGTGTGTGTTTGGGGGGTGAAAAGTGGTAATACTATATTTTTAATTCGTCAGCTCTTAAAATGGGACAAAGTTTTTGCATGTTTAAGGGGCCACTCGAACCGCATGTTTAGGAGCAGCATTGTTAATTGAACATATCGAAAGCGGTCACTGAGATAAAAGGCTCAAAGTAGATGGGTGAGAACCGAAGCTGGGGCAAAAGACTGTTATTAAGGTGCAGTTACAATGACGCTATGAGGCTTTGGAAGTATGCTCGCCCAGAGGGAGGATTTACTGTCCTGGGTACTACATTTTTTTAATTGCTCCTGAACGAAGTAAAGTTTTCACTTTACAGATTCTGCGCTAATCTAGAACACTCTTAGCTTTCAACTAGGTTTTTTATGCTTTTTGTTTTTTGTTTTTTGCGTGATCTCAAGTGCTCTCAATCTGATATATGTTTATTGATAAGATAAAAGCGATTGAGAGAAACGGTGGTATGTAATCGTTAAAGCGCAGTTGGTGAGATGGAGGACTTCTATTCTGAGGGTCGAGGGTTCGAACCCGCGTCGGGTAGCCTCCCTTTTGTAGACATGAAAATTTCTACTCAACACAATGCTGCCTGTTATTCGAGAGCAATTCTTGCAACTCTTTATGTTCCTGTGTGTGTTTGGGGGGTGAAAAATGGTAATACTATATTTTTAATGCGTCAGCTCTTAAAATGGGACAAAGTTTTTGCATGTTTAAGGGGCCACTCGAACCGCATGTTTAGGAGCAGCATTGTTAATTGAACATATCGAAAGCGGTCACTGAGATAAAAGGCTCAAAGTAGATGGGTGAGAACCGAAGCTGGGGCAAAAGACTGTTATTAAGGTGCAGTTACAATGACGCTATGAGGCTTTGGAAGTATGCTCGCCCAGAGGGAGGATTTACTGTCCTGGGTACTACATTTTTTTAATTACTCCTGAACGAAGTAAAGTTTTAGCTTTACAGATTCTGCGCTAATCTGGAACACTCTTAGCTTTCAACTAAGTTTTTCGTGCTTTTTGTTTTTTGCGTGATCTCAAATGCTCTCAATCTGAAATATGTTTATTGATAAGGTAAAAGCGATTGAGAGAAACGGTGGTATGTAATGGTTATAGCGCAGTTGGTGAGATGGAGGACTTCTATTCTGAGGGTCGAGGGTTCGAACCCGCGTCGGGTAGCCTCCCTTTCGTAGACATGAAAATTTCTACTCAACACAATGCTGCCTGTTGTTCGAGAGCAATTCTTGCGACTCTTTATGTTCCTGTGTGTGTTTGGCGGGTGAAAAATGGTAATACTATATTTTTAATGCGTCAGCTCTTAAAATGGGACAAAGTTGCATGTTTAAGGGGCCACTCGAACCGCATGTTTAGGAGCAGCATTGTTCAGCGAACATATCGAAAGCGGTCACTGAGATAAAACGCTCAAAGTAGATGGGTGAGAACCCAAGCTAGGGCAAAAGACTGTTTTTAAGGTGCAGTTACAATGACGCTATGAGGCTTTGGAAGTATGCTCGAACAGAGGGAGGATTTACTGTCCTGGGTACTACATTTTTATTAATTACTCCTGAACGAAGTAAAGTTTTAATTTTACAGATTCTGCGCTAATCTAAAAACTCTTAGCTTTCAACTAAGTTTTTCATGCTTTTTGTTTTTTGTTTTTTGCGTGATCTCAAGTGCTCTCAATCTGAAATATGTTTATTGATAACATAAAAGCGATTGAGAGGAACGGTGGTATGTAATCGTTATAGCGCAGTTGGTGAGATGGAGGACTGCTATTCTGAGGGTCGAGGGTTCGAACCCGCGTCGGGTAGCCTCCCTTTTGTAGACATGAAAATTTCTATTCAACACAATGCTGCCTCTTGTTCGAGAGCAATTCTTGCGACGCGAGTTGCTTTAGGTTCCTGTTTGTGTTTGGGGGGTGAAAAATGGTAATACTATATATTTAATGCGTCAGCTCTTAAAGTGGGACGAAATTTTTGCATGTTTAAGGGGCCACTCGAACCGCATGTTTAGGAGCCGAATTGAGCAGCATTGTTAAGCGATTATATCGAAAGCGGTCACTGAGATAACAGGCTCAAAGTAGATGGGTGAGAACCGAAGCTGGGGCAAAAGACTGTTATTAAGGTGCAGTTACAATGACGCTATGAGGCTTTGGAAATATGCTCGCCCAGAGGGAGGATTTAATGTCCTGGGTACTACATTTTTTTAATTACTCCTGAACGAAGTAAAGTTTTAGCTTTATAGATTCTGCGCTAATCTGGAACACTCTTAGCTTTCAACTAAGTTTTTTGTGCTTTTTGTTTTTTGCGTGATCTCAAATGCTCTCAATCTGAAAAATGTTTATTGATAAGATAAAAGCGATTGAGAGAAACGGTGGTATGTAATCGTTATAGCGCTGTTGGTAAGATCGTGGACTGATATTCTGAGGGTCGAGGATTGGTTCGAACCCGTGTCGTGTACGCTCCTTCTTGGTTGACTTGAAAATTTCTACTCAACACCATGCTGCATGCTGTTCAAGAGCAATTCTTGAGACGCGACTGGGTTTATGTTCCTGTGTGTGTGTTTGGTGGATGAAAATGGTAATGTTGTATATTAAACAAGTAAGGTCTAAAATGGGACAAACTATTTTTGCGTGTTTAAGGGGCCATTTGAAGCGGATGTTCAGGAGCCGCATTGAGCAGCTTGGTTATGCGAACATATCGAGAGAGGTCAATGAGCTAAAAGGCTCAAAGTAGATGGGTGAGAACCGAACCTGGGCCAAAAGACCGTTAATAAGGTGCAGTTACCATGCAGCTATGAGGCTTTGGAAGTATGCTCGCCCAGAGGGAGGATTTACTGTCCTGGGTACTACATTTTTTAATTGCTCCTGAACGAATTAAAGTTTTAGCTTTACCGATTCTGCGCTAATCTGGAACACTCTTAGCTTTCAACTAAGTTTTTCATGCTTTTTGTTTTTTGCGTGATCTCAAATGCTCTCAATCTGAAATATGTTTATTGATAAGATAAAAGCAATTGTGAGAAACGGTAGTATGTAATCGTTATAGTGCAGTTGGTGAGATGGAGGACTGCTATTCTGAGGGTCGAGGGCTCGAAACCGCGTCGGGTAGCCTCCCTTTTGTAGACATGAAAATTTCTACTCAACACAATGCTGCATGTTGTTCGAGAGCAATTCTTGCGACGCGAGTCTCTTTATGTTCCTGTGTGTGTTTGGGGGGTGAAAAATGGTAATATTATATATTTAATGCGTCAGCTGTTAAAATGGGACAAAATTTTTGCATGTTTAAGGGGCCACTCGAACCGCATGTTTAGGAGCCGCTTTGAGCAGCATTGTTAAGCGAACATATCGAAAGCGGTCACTGAGATAAAAGGCGCAAAGTAGATGGGTGAGAACCGAAGCTGGGGCAAAAGACCGTTATTAAGGTGCAGTTACCATGCAGCTATGAGGCTTTGGAAGTATGCTCGCCCAGAGGAAGGATTTACTGTCCTGGGTACTACATTTTTTAATTGCTCCTGAACGAATTAAAGTTTTAGTTTTACCGATTCTGCGCTAATCTGGAACACTCTTAGCTTTCAACTAAGTTTTTCATGCTTTTTGTTTTTTGCGTGATCTCAAATGCTCTCAATCTGAAATATGTTTATTGATAAGATAAAAGCAATTGTAAGAAACGGTAGTATGTAATCGTTATAGCCCAGTTGGTGAGATGGAGGACTGCTATTCTGAGGGTCGGGTAGCCTCCCTTTTGTAGACATGAAAATTTCTACTCAACACAATGCTGCCTGTTGTTCGAGAGCAGTTCTTGCGACGCGAGTCTATGTTCCTGTGTGTGTTTGGGGGGGGGGGTGAAAATGGTAATACTATATATTTAATGCGTCAGCTGTTAAAATGGGACGAAATTTTTGCATGTTTAAAGGGCCACTCGAACCGCATGTTTAGGAGCCGCATTGAGCAGCATTGTTAAGCGAACATATCGAAAGCGGTCACTGAGATAAAAGGCTCAAAGTAGATGGGTGAGAACCGAAGCTGGGGCAAAAGACTGTTATTAAGGTGCAGTTACAATGACGCTATGAGGCTTTGGAAATATGCGCGCCCAGAGGGAGGATTTACTGTCCTGGGTACTAAATTTCTTTAATTGCTCCTGAACGAAGTAAAGTTTTAGCTTTACACATTCTGCGCTAATCTGGAACACTCTTAGCTTTCAACTAAGTTTTTCATGCTTTTTGTTTTTTGCGTGATCTCAAAAGCTCTCAATCTGAAATATGTTTATTGATAAGATAAAAGCAATTGTGAGAAACGGTAGTATGTAATCGTTGTGGCGCAGTTGGTAAGATGGAGGACTGCTATTCTGAGGGTCGAGGATTGGTTCGAACCCGTGTCGTGTACGCTCCTTCTTGATTGACATGAAAATTTCTACTCAACACAATGCTGCCTGTTGTTCGAGAGAAATTCTTGAGACGCGACTGGGTTTATGTTCCTGTGTGTGTGTTTGGTGGATGAAAATGGTAATGTTGTATATTAAACAAGTAAGGTCTAAAATGGGACAAACTATTTTTGCATGTTTAAGGGGCCACTCGAAGCGCATGTTTAGGAACCGCGTTGAGCAGCATTGTTAAGCGACATATCGAAAGCGGTCACTGAGATAAAAGGCTCAAAGTAGATGGGTGAGAACCGAAGCTGGGGCAAAAGACTGTTATTAAGGTGCAGTTACAATGACGCTATGAGGCTTTGGAAGTATACTCGCCCAGAGGGAGGATTTACTGTCCTGGGTACTACATTTTTTTAATTACTCCTGAACGAATTAAAGTTTTAGCTTTACCGATTCTGCGCTAATCTGGAACACTCTTAGCTTTCAACTAAGTTTTTCATGCTTTTTGTTTTTTGCGTTATCTCAAAAGCTCTCAATCTGAAATATGTTTATTGATAAGATAAAAGCAATTGTGAGAAACGGTAGTATGTAATCGTTGTAGCGCAGTTGGTAAGATGGAGGACTGCTATTCTGAGGGTCGAGGATTGGTTCGAACCCGTGTCGTGTACGCTCCTTCTTGGTTGACTTGAAAAATTCTACTCAACACCATGCTGCATGCTGTTGGAGAGCAATTCTTGAGACGCGACTGGGTTTATGTTCCTGTGTGTGTGTTTGGGGGATGAAAATGGTAATGTTGTATATTAAACAAGTAAGGTCTAAAATGGGACAAATTATTTTTGCGTGATTAAGGGGCCATTCGAAGCGGATGTTCAGGAGCCGCATTGAGCAGCTTGGTTATGCGAACATATCGAGAGAGGTCAATGAGCTAAAAGGCTCAAAGTAGATGGGTGAGAACCGAACCTGGGGCAAAAGACCGTTATTAAGGTGCAGTTACCATGCAGCTATGAGGCTTTGGAAGTATGCTCGCCCTGAGGGAGGATTTACTGTCCTGGGTACTACATTTTTTAATTGCTCCTGAACGAATTAAAGTTTTAGCTTTACCGATTCTGCGCTAATCTGGAACACTCTTAGCTTTCAACTAAGTTTTTCATGCTTTTTGTTTTTTGCGTGATCTCAAATGCTCTCAATCTGAAATATGTTTATTGATAAGATAAAAGCAATTGTGAGAAACGGTAGTATGTAATCGTTTTAGCGCAGTTGGTGAGATGGAGGACTGCTATTCTGAGGGTCGAGGGCTCGAAACCGCGTCGGGTAGCCTCCCTTTTGTAGACATGAAAATTTCTACTCAACACAATGCTGCCTGTTGTTCGAGAGCAATTCTTGCGACGCGAGTCTCTTTTTGTTCCTGTGTGTGTTTGGGGGATGAAAATGGTAATAATATATATTTAACGCGTCAGCTCTTAAAATGGGACAAAGTTTTTGCATGTTTAAGGGGCCACTCGAAGCATATGTTTAGGAGCCGCTTTGAGCAGCATTGTTAAGCGAACATATCGAAAGCGGTCAATGAGCTAAAAGGCTCAAAGTAGATGGGTGAGAACCGAAGCTGGGGCAAAAGACTGTTGGTAAGGTGCAGTTACCATGAGGCTTTGGAAGTAGATTAGTGCAGATGGAGGATTTACTGTCCTGAATACTACATTTTTTTTATTGCTCCTGAACGAAAAAAGTTTTAGTTTTACTGATTCTGCGCTAATCTAGAACAGTCTTAGCTATCAACTAAGTTTTTCACGTTTTATTTTCTGATTTTTGCGTGATCGCAAATGCTCTCAATCTGAAATGTGTTTATTGATAAGATAAAAGCGATTGTGAGCATTGGTGGTATTTAATCGTTATAGCGCAGTTGGTAAGATGGAGGACTGCTATTCTGAAGGTCGAGGGTTCGAACTCGCATCGGGTACCCTCCTTTTGTAGACATGAAAATTTCTACTCAACACAATGCTGCCTGTTATTCGAGAGCAATTCTTGCGACGCGAGGCGGTTTATGTTCCTGTGTGTTTTCGGGGGGGGGGGGGGGGGAGAAAATGTTAATACTATATATTATCGCGTCACCTCTTAAAATGGGACAAAGTTTTTGCATGTTTAAGGGGCCACTCGAAGCGCATGTTTAGGAACCGCGTTGAGCAGCATTGTTAAGCGACATATCGAAAGCGGTCAATGAGCTAAAAGGCTCAAAGTAGATGGGTGAGAACGGAACCTGGGACAAAGGACTGCTAGTCAGGTGCAGTTACCACAAGGCTATGAGGGCTTCAAAAGTATGCTCGCACAGAGGGAGAGTTTAGTGTCCTGAGAACTACGTGTTTTTATGCTCTTGAACGAAGTTTGAAGTATTTATTGTAAAAGTACGTTTTTATGCAAAGTTTTAGCTTTACAGAGTCTGCGCTAATCTATAACTGTTAGCTTTGAACTAAGTTTTCCACGATTTACTTTTGAATTTTCGGTGGTCTCAAATGCTCTCAATCTGAAATATGTTTAAAAGGGATTGTGGGAAATGGTGGTATGTAGTGGTTACAGAGCAGTTGGTAAGATAGAGGACTGCTTTTCTGAGGGTCGAGGATTGGTTCGAACCCGTGTCGGGTACGTTCCTTTTTGGTTGCCTTGAAAATTTCTACTTAGCACCATGCTGACTGTTCGAGAGCAATTCTTGAGACGCTAGTCGGTTTATGTTCCTGTGTGTTTGGGGGGTGAAGATGGTAATCCTGTATATTAAACGTGTGAAATATAAAATGGGCCAAAATTTTTTCGCTTTATTAAGGGGCCATTCGAAGCGGATGTTTAGGAGCCGCATTGAGCAGCATGGTTAAGCGAACATATCGAGAGAGGCCAATTAGATAAAAAGCTCAAAGTAGATGGGTGTGAACCGAACCTGGGCAAAAGACCGTTAGTAAGGTGCAGTTACCATGAGGCTATGAGGCTTTGGAAGTATGTTCGCCCAGAGGAAGGATTTACTGTCCTGGGTACTACGTTTTTTAATTGCTCCTGAACGAATTAAAGTTTTAGCTTTAGAGTTTCTGCGCTAATCTAGAACACTCTTAGCTTTCAACTAAGTTTTTCATGCTTTTTATATTTTCTTTTCTGCGTGATCTCAAGTGCTCTCAATCTGAAATGTGTCTATTGATAAGATAAAAGCAATTGTGAGAAACGGTGGTATGTGATCGTTATAGCGCTGTTGGTAAGATCGTGGACTGCTATTCAGGGTCGAGGATTGGTTCGAACCCGTGTCGGGTACGTTCCTTCTGGGTTGAACTGAAAATTTCTACTCAAACACCATGCTGCCTGTTGTTCGAGAGCAATTCTTGCGATGCGAGTCGGTTTATGTTCCTGTATGTGTTTGGGGGGTGAAAAATGGTAATACTATATAATTAACGCATATTCAAGCACATGCCTGCCGTTGAAAAACAATCCTTTATATTAAACGCGTGAGCTCTAAAATGGGACAAAATTTTAGCATGTTTGTGGCCTATCGAAGCACATTTAAGAGCCGCATTGTGCAACATGATTAGGCGAACGTATCGAGAGAGGTCAATGACCTAAAAAGCTCAAGGTAGATGGGTCGGAACCTAACCTGGGAAAAAAGGCTTTTAGTAAGGTGCAGTTACCACGAGGATATGAGGGCTTCAAAAGTATGCTTGCGAACTAAGTTTGAAGTTTTATTGTAGGCGTAGGTTTTTTCTGCAAAGTTTCCGCTTGACAGATTCTGAGCTAATCTAGAACACTCTTTTTAGTCGCATTGTCTAATCTACCTTTCTTTCGTAAATATCAGTCGCAATTGAGCACAATGGTCAATAGCGTTTCTATCGTAACATGTTTTAGGGGTCCTTTATCATGCAACCTAGAGTAATAAATGGCCTTTGAGACGCGCTTTTCCATCATTTTCAAGCTCCTAATATGCACATTTTTTTGCGCTGATTAAGCATGCGGTATAGCAAAAAAGCAAACTCCATTGTCCAGCAATTTGCTGTAGAAAAAGCAAAAGGCAAGGATAGCTTAAGTGGTGAGACCTATGGCTGTTAAACGAGAAGCATTGGTTCGAGCCCGAGTTGTTACGAAACAGAAATCTTTACTTCTTTTAAAGCTTTTATTCGTGTAAATGGTTTTCTTATGGTTTTGCGGGCCTGCTAGTTCATCTTAAATGAATCGGAAACGTTCAGGCTACTTTTGCTAATAAATATATTTTTAAATCGTTTAAAACTGTTGTGTTGACGATGATTGCTGCTTCTCAAATTCTAATTTGTTCGTTTGTTTTTTTCTGTTTTAGCGGATTTTGTTAAGAAGATATTTTTGCCCGTTTTAGTCAACTTTCTGAGACTATTTATTGCATGTATCTTTATAAGGGCCACAGTTATTCTATACATTCATCATTGTTTAGAAGTTGAGCTGACGCAATGAGCGCTGCTTTTTTCATAGTTTTTTTTCTGTTTTGCCATTTTGAAAGCTAAAAGGCAAATTTTGTGGTCATTTCATAGGTTACAGGCTAGAAATTGAAACAATTGTTTAAGTTCCCCAACTTTGACTGCCGGTTTGCATTTTTCTGTCAATTTGGTAACAAGTTATTCTCTAATAAACGTCTCCAAACCAAATGGTTGAGAAGGTTGTTCACTGCAAAGGTATTTTGTGGCCAAAACACTAAGGGCTAGACTAAGGTCTCGTCTAAGAGAAAAACCCAGAAAATTCTATTGTTTTGTAAATTTCTATTCCCAGGAGTTAGTAAGATCCTAATTTTTGAATTGGGCAGCCAGTTCAATACAACAGCAACTAGTTTCAATTATTATGCGCCGAGAGTTTTAGATTGTATTTTTAAAAAGTTTTAAAAAACCAATGAGATGTGACGCTTTTAAGTTTTCTTCAGATGAGAACTTAATTGTTTTCAGAAATAATTGAGGCATTTAAAACGTAGCTATTTAGATGTTTCACTGTGCAGTTTTAATAGTATATGATTGCAATCAACAGTTGGCTCATTAAAAACGGCTTTGGATTCGCGCTATCCACTCCATAGCTACTATTCGATCAATTCCTGTACAGTTATTTATTAGCTTTTAGGTTTTTCTTATTGTTAACAAAGAGTATTTCGCGAAAGAAATTTTTAAGTTAGGTAAGACGTTTCGGTCAATTGAGTTCTAGGATAGTTCTCAGTGTTCTGCTGTTTATTTCCGTAGATCTGTACCTCGGGCTGTGTTGATGCGTGATGTATTTAGTCTCTCAAGTGAGTCCACATCAGGCTGTTTCCTTTCTTGGTGTTGTTTGATTAGATGTACAAACGGATGTTGACATCTGTTTTACCAGTATAATTACTTCAAATTTCTCTTACTTCTTGTGTACAGTATTTACAAATTATACCAAGTTTTCATAACTTAAGAAGGTAAATCGTCAAACAATTTTGGTACTTACTACAAGTTCTCATGTGCAAAAAAAGCTCTTGGCATCCAGTTGTTTTGGATAAACATAACGAAGTACAAGGTATGGTCGTAGATGGAAATAAGAACCGTATAGGAATTTTAAGCTAATAAATTAAGTACTAAATGAAGGGAGCTATATAATGACATATCAAGTGTTGATAGGGATATGTCACGTGTTAAGAAGGGACAAGTCGTTTACTAGTTGTCGTTTTAATTTAATAATCTCAGGAAATGCAAGCCTTGGTTATAAATTTTTTGGGGTCACCACATTGGTTGATTTAAGTTTTATCAGAAACAAATTGTGCACAAAGTCTTTTTTCAATGCTATCGCAGCCTGCCAACGTAATTGAATGTTAAAAAATAAAAACTGAAATTAGCACAGAATGTCTGAAAAGATAGCATCCTGATTTCAAAAAACTTTTGCTTAATATTGGTCATCGATTGAATCAATCAATTATCTAAGATGGGTGTCTGCTTAGAAATTTATGTTGAGTATAATTCACATATTGCCTAAGAGTGATCTTGTGGTTACCGAAAAATGACGGTTTTAAAATGTTGCTGTAATTTGAGCCAAGGTGGGTCCCCCATTAGAATAGGTTCTACCAACTGCACTTCGTTTATTCCATTTCTCTCAGCAAGAAATGCGAGCGATTTAAATTTCTAATGGAATGTTTCAAATTCGACAACTTTGTCATATTTGTAAATGTTTGCCTGAGTTTGCTGAACCGCAATTCTATTTTGCTTTGTTGCACTGCCTCTACTTGATCTAATGTTAATTGATGTTTCGTGATTGTGCTTTACCGTATATGCCATTATTATTGGTTTTTCTTGAACTTTAGTGCTGAAATTTTAAACAAATAGTTGTTGTAAAATCTAAACGACACTTCAGCAACAAATACAGCTACAGTCCAGGCGTTTAATTGCAACTTATTTAACAGTGGAATATTAATCAAACGTCTGAACAATGATGTTGTTGATGGTTTTTTGTTTGGCAAGCGTTCAACTCCAAGTCAACGTGTATGGATCTGGCATAGATCTGCAGCCGATGGACGTTGTGGAAGCTTTTGAAACTGTGGATTCTTTTGACCCGGCAGAGATCCTGTCCCTGTTTCTGGAATCGGATCCAGATAAGTGGGGAGTGAGTACTAAATGTGGGGCTGAAATTGCACTGCTCGTGAATGAACTGAAGAGTCCGAACACAAGTGTGGGAGCTTTAAAGGTTATAATTTGAAGTTTTCGACTGAAAAGGGGAATAGTATAAGTTTTTTCATCCTGATTTGGTAAAATTTATTATCAGTTTATGATTTTCCTAGACGCATAGCTATATCGATAACTGGTGTTGCAAATGGAAATAGTAACTAAATTTATTGAAGATCGAAAAGAAGGGTTGCGTTTTAGAAAAATAAGCTCGCTTCTTGGAAAATTTTTGAATCCATTGCAGACGTTTTGATGTCATATGTTATTTATTTGCATGCTTCATTACTGTCATTGTCCAGGAACGGGAGTTGGATCCCAAAAGATGTTACTTTTTTTTCTTGGTTGCTGGTCAATTGCGCGTTCTTTTAGGTCATAGATGCGTGGGGTAAAGCGATGCCAGGAATATTGCAAGGCAGTGTTAATTGGCTGGGACGTGCGTCCGAATGTCGGGACGTGGACTTCTATGAAGCACAGCAACATCTTGTTAGAATTACAATCAAACAAAACATGAACAGCTCAACAGCTCAACCGAATACAGCGTGTTCTATGGTGTCTGTTTTTCCAAGCGTTGCTCTGGTGATGACATTCTAACAGTATTCGATACGATACTCGGCATCATGAACAACACCAATGTAATTAAATTTGAGAAAACCGCGTTACTTAGCGAGGATAGTGGGAAATACGATGCTACCTTCGCGATTGCAGTTTTTGTGTTTCTGTTATTGGGAGCTTTGGTCATGGTTGGAACTGGATTGGACTACCTTATTGTCTACATGCGAGATCGTCTGATCCAATCAGAAAACAGCTACCGGTCAAGCGAGGGTGCCATCAACGACGAACGAGATCCTGAGAGCTCTTATTTGATTCAGAAAGGCGAATCTGGAAAGCGATCCATGAAAATTGAACATTTACCCTGGTGTAAGTTCTTGATAGCATTTTCCCTGGCGACTAACATTCCGAAATTGATATCAACAAAGAGTGGCGAGGGTTCAATTCTGTGTCTCAACGGAATCAGGGTTATGAGTTTGGGCTGGGTTATTCTGGGTCATACAATGTACTATTTGCTTAAATTGCAACCAGGTGTTGCCATGTATTGGAACAACTTCTTTTACTCTTTCAGCTACTTCCAAAGGTTCAACTATCAGGTCATAGGCAATGCAACATTGTCTGTAGATTCTTTCTTTGTTCTCAGTGCGTTTTTGTTGACTTACCTCACTCTGAAAAAGATGAAGAAAGCGGATGGTCATATCAAAGCGAAGTTCTGGATCCTGTTTTATGTTCGAAGGTACATAAGGCTGACACCGGCTATGGCCTTGATCATTTTGTTCACAATTGGAATCTGGAAAGTTTTGGGAAATGATTCAGTTCCAAGATGGCAACCTGGCATAAATCAGGTCGATGGATGCGAGAAAGCATGGTGGGCCAATTTGTTATACGTGAACAACTTGTATACATCTAACTTCTGCCTTGGCTGGACTTGGTACTTGGCTAACGACTTCCAGTTTTTTGCGATTTCTCCAGTTCTTGTATATTATATGTACAAACAACCAAAAATTGGGTTTGCGGCTACTGCTTCGCTAACCATATTGTCCGCTTTGTCCAATTTTATTGTCAGTTATGTTAACAATTACCCACCTTCGTCAAGTTCGCGAATGATTAACGTACATGCTAAAGAGCATTACAACAGTGATGGTGTTTTCATCAACTTGTATATCAAACCCTGGAACCGCTTTTGTTCATACGGCGTCGGAATGCTGTTTGGTTTTATGGTTTTTAAAAGCCCACCAAAGTTCAAAGGACTTAGCTTGTATTTCGTGGCGTTAGGCTGGGTTATGTTTTGGGGAGTCTCAATTGCTGTTTTGTACGGAACATACGGCGTTGCAACTGGACATTTCCCTTCAAGATTCATGTCTGCTGTGTACAATTGCTTTTCGAGACCCGCGTGGAGTTGCTGTATCTGCTGGTTAATCTGGGCTTGCATGTATGGATACGCTGGTTTCATCAACTCCTTTTTGTCAATGCGAATCTGGATTCCGTTGTCCAGACTGACGTACATGACGTATCTGGTACACATTCTTGTGATCCAGTATTTATACATGACAGCCGACAGCACTTTCAACTTCAGCTCAACAACCTACGCCGTTCAGTTTGTGGCCAATGCTGTTTTGTCCTATGCTTTCGCCTTCATCTGTGTTCTGCTGTTAGAATCTCCGGTTGTCGGAATTGAGAAACTGTTAATCGGCTAAAGTCAAGCTTCTATTTCAGTTTTGTATTATTCTGATGACGTTTGGTTAATAACCTGAGCTAGTAGCTTCTGTGCTTGTTTAAAAAATAACTTAAGGCTCTCATTAGCTTTGTCAAACCTCAACTAAGTAACCGATATGTTCTGCTGTTGGAATTGTACTGACATTGAGTTTTGTTTGGGTGTCAACGCAACATACGGCCAAATTGGTGCTCATAAATTTAGATTTAAGTAAAACTTTATTCTTCAAATTTTCACAACCCCACGAGACTATCTGAAGCATTGTGGAAATTAAGAAACAATTATGGGTTCACGGAGAGGTGTATAAGAATTGATGATAATGATGATAGAATGGTTCCAGGAAAAAGTCGTGAGTGGAAGTTGCGGGCTCATTGTTTGCTTTTAGTAATGCATATTTAGTAGAACACTTGTATTTATTTGTCCACATGGTTAAGGTAGAACCCGCTGCAAGGCTATCAGAACATAGCCAGCCTACAACGTGAGAAGAAGCGTAAAGGAAATTATTTCTTTTGTGGAAAACTGTCATTGTACAGATTTTTCCATCTAATTTTACTGCTAGTGTTTTCTAAGCAAATTAATAATTGATTACTCGCATCCAATTTAAAAATGCACGTATTTGAAACGCTCAGCCTTAGCATGCACAGCAAATACGTTGCTCAAATTCACTAATTCAGCCATCTCCAAGCCGTTTAAATTGTTCAAGCATTCTGTTTTTAAAACTAATGGTGGATTCACCTACTGTGGAAATCGAACCTTTTCCGCTTATTAACTGCTCGATTCTCAAACAAAGAAGAAACCGAGATGACCTGAAGAGCTCAGAGTCCCCAGATTTTTGCAAGGGCTGTGATCTCAGGTTGAATGCTCTAGAGAATACTAGTGATAGCTATTGTGAGTGTGGCCACGAGGCAAGTGAAGTGCTTGCTGAGTCAACGGAACAGAAATTGAGGCACCGCTACGATTGTCGTTTTTTCAAAAGAGTCACGTAAGATAAAAATCAGTTTCTGGAATGAACTTCGGTGAAGCTTTTTTATTGAAATTTTTTTTTTGAAGCTTTTTATTTTTATCTTTTGGCTGATCAATAGCTTCAATGCAATTGCTGTTGGGAGTTATTGCAAGTTTCTTTGTTTTACAGGACGAGCTGGAAAAATAAGATGTCTTGAATTATTTTCGAGCACTGTTTCGGTGAAATTTTGCCTTGTAATTGTTGCTTGTGTATTCGAACAAGTAGCGCTGTATTTCTCTTGGTTTTTATGAAGTACATTGTATTTATCCCGGATTTTTCTCTTCGTGGAAGACAAAAACAATATTTCTCCGAGAATACAAAAAAAAAACAGTAAGAGAAAACAATACATGTCTTGTGTCTTAGCAGGCGCTAGTGCGTTGTCAAACACTGGTCCCGGGAAGGAAAAGTTCGTGGTGTTTTTCTAATTGTTTTGGACACTTGAAAAACCGTGAAAAACTATGTTCAGTGTCCTGGTCGGGTAGGCTGAAAAGCGGATCTGAAAAATGATCTTGTTGTCTATCCTTTCAGAGTCTACTATGCTTCATTTTGATTAATTGCTCTTGAACGAAGTTCAAAGCAATTATTGTAAACGTGCTGGTCTTTTTTATGCAAATTTTTTGCTTGACCTTTTTTACGCTTTTCTTCTAGAACATTCTTTTACTTCGCAAGTGACTTTTCTCGCTTTCGTTCATTTTTGAGTGATCTCTATTGTTCTCACTTTGAAGTAAAGCTTATTGCTAATAAAAAAAATCGGTTGCAGCATAGCAACAATAAGGGCCTGATAGGCGATTGGTCAGTTTTTCTGGCAAAGGAGCGGCAGGTCAGTTGTTTGAATCCCGGCGTGATCAAATATTTTCCCACCTGCATGCCGTTGGGGAGCAATTCCTCCGACATTAGTCGGCTTATATTTACTTTATTAATAGCCACCATCATCTTCTCAGCCGGCTAGTATAGCGCTCCTATTTTTTTTTACTTCGTCGAACTTTTTTTCGCTTTACCCATTTTGCCGCTTTTTCGCCATTTTGCGTGAAATCTTTTTGACTTCTCTAGGCTAGTTTCACTCTTCTGTCATTCTGCTCAAAGTCCTTTTAAACAGCAGCTGCTCAGCAAAGCAATCCAAAATGAAGAGAGTCAGAAAATTGAATCCAAAAAATCAAAGTCAGAAATGGAAACGGGATAAACCCATAAAGCCCGTTTTTAGATGCCCGGTACTTGAAATATGTTCTCATAAGTTTTAGTTACTATCTATAATGCTCATTGGTATTGATACTAGACACTGTATTCTCTCACTGAGAGACAGGAGTATGTTCAATTACGAAATGACATCAAAGTAAATCGCACTTAAAAATGTTTTTATACAAAAATCCATTTTTGTTGATATTTTCTTTTCTTTCAATCCCAATAGAGTTATGGGAATCAACGGCGGCTATTTTCCGGCAATCTGCCGGGTATGTTTTAAATAAAATTAGATTTTTAAATTTGAGTTAAACATTTGTAATTATTTCTCGGAAAAATTCATTCTTTCTTTGAAATTTCCTATTTTCCTAGCATTTCTAGTTTACTGCTAAATATGTTTTCTGCGTTTGCAGGAACTGTTTGTTCGAAGTGGTTACTAAATCAGGCTATGGAGCACATTGCTACCAACACTGATATAATTAATGTGAAGATTTTTCGAAAATCGCAAAATCATTGACGAAAAAATCCTGTAAGGCAATTTCGTGGTGATCAAGTATCTGGTTATTCATTGTATCAATGGGTGGGACAGGTTGTGTGAAGACCTCATTTGAAACGTCTGGAGAATATTGGTCCTTTTTATGGAGTTAAGATGTTCATGGAGTTAATAGTTTTTATTTGTAATAAAGTTTTTAAATTAAAAAGTAAATCATCTAAAGCCCATCGCCGGAATGGTTCTTTTACTGAATTGTATGACCTTGCTTTTAAAGTACACCTTCGGGGTCTAATATTTGAGGGTAATCGAAAAAAAAGTACATCAAAGATTGAGCTAAAAATGAAATGTTCGGATGAAAAAGGCCCCGATGAATATTGACTGGTCTGGGGTTCGTCAATCGCTACGTCTATCTAAGATTTTGTTATAGCTGCGAAGCTGTAAGGTGAGCGAGCGTAGCTATATTGCGGTGATCTTGGTTTTTGTTTTTGTTTCTTCGTCGGGCGCTGTTTAAGATTTTTTCAGGCTGCAAACTTCAGAAGAACAATTTTGTTGATCTTCTCATGCTGCAATTTCTTTGCTTATTTGCTACTTTTATGTGAGTGGCGTCATTTCTTAAACTAATTGACGGTGAATTTTAAGCTTTACCGGATGATAAGTGTTTTGATTATAGTTGACTTTTGAGATCTCTTTACCCCCTTTAAAGGTCAATATTGGTCTCCTAAATAGTGATTAGTGGTAATAATAAATTATGGCGACCAAAATGAAATAAGTAATTTGAAATTTTTCGAAAAGATTTTTTTTACTTTGAAAACTTCTTTGAAAAAGTTGACAAGTGCAGCAAAAAGTTGCTATCTACATCACGTAAGTCTATTTCGCTGCTATTTCGGCAGTCTGCCGGCTATAGTTTTTTTCAAACCTATCAATAAAATGAAGATTAATAGAACAACTAACACTATATACAGATTAAGGATACATGAAAGATGAGAAGTATCCTCTGAGAAATATGCTCTCTAATAAGGCACAAGCAGACGAATGAAACTAACAACCGCCTTTATGCGACAACTAATTTTTTAACCTTTTAGAGCCACGGAAACCAATGATGAAGCTCCCTAGAAGAAGGAGGCTGACTATTCTTAGGGAGGCCATTTTGTGTCGAAAAAAAATAAATCTTATTGCTTATTAAGCTTGAAATCTGAAATGAAATCTTCTTGCCGGTAATTTTTTTCGGGACTAAGTTTTTCATTTTCCTCCAGTATTCTCAATCAATTTCCAAACATTGTTTTGCGGAAAATATCCGACAGTATACCGCCTGTGATTGTCTATTTTTGATAAATTTTTCGATGTACAAGTTTTTCTTTCTAATGCGGGCAAGTTAGTTTCCAACAATAAACTATTATGAGTTGATTTGACGGATTTTCTCTGTATTCCCCTCTTCCCCCACGTCCATTTGCATCCCCAATTACACTAGTTATAGCGTATTGTTTGCATTTCATACAATTACGCAGAAAAAACATTTACAATTTAATGATGTAGCGAAGTTATGGAGTTGTCACATTTACAGTATTTCAACTTTGCTTATAATGTAGGCAGACAATAATGTGTATTTTACTATTTTGCGCTTATCTTTCTTGAGATTTGCTTTATGGCAGTGGAAACAAAAGTCATCTAATCTTCTACAGGTGCCCGCAATTTATTATGATTAAAATAAGGAATCTCCAAGGACCAAAAGCTACATATTTGGGGGGGGGTAGAAACAGACTGGTTATATAGGACTGGAGGAGGGGGGGCAAAACAGAAGAGATCTGATTTTACATATCGTTTCCCAACTTAATCGTTTACAACTAAACTTCAAGAGTAACAGCGCTGTATTTTTTAGTGGTTTAACGTGCATAATTTTGAACCACATTATTAAATCTCCTGCATCTTTACAGAATGAGGCGTAGAATTTAAAACTTAAACTTGAACGTTATGATGGGGGCAGGGCACTTTTTATCTTCAATTGAATGTTCAACTAGTTTTTGTTGGTTTTGTCTATTAGCTACACTGATTGGGACCGAAGTAAACGCCATGTGTTAGTGTCAATTCCGAAAGCGCCTCGGAGACACAAATCAGCAAATGAGCCTCAGCTGTCCTTAGAGGAACTCCTGTTGCAACAGACGACAGCCGCAAACCACAGGAGTGCTATGCAAGAGTTGGCCAAGATGCAGGCTGCTATGGCTCTCAGAGAATCGGTCAGTTGGAGCTTTATTTGTTGCATTTGCGTCTCTATATAGTCCCGTCTTGAATCAAATAATCAACGAATGAGCACTAAGCGTGCAGTAGCAAGTGTGTGATAATTGATCGTCAAAAAGCGGGCAAATAATTTGGATTTGTTAACGTTCTCGAAGTGTATTTGGTCATCATTTGACTTTTGCACCGCTGTTTTTGCTGTTTCTAATTCTCTAGTCAGTATGAATTTTTTAAACCATAGATTATGTATTTTGGAACTAGTCGGTTTGCTATTGTATCTTTGTAAAATTGATATTGTTGCATCATTAGCTTAAAATTTTAGCTGGCTCTAATTTTCACCTTTAATACGTATCAATTGCCTTGGTAATTTATTCGATTACAAGTTAAATAAATTGTTTTATGATTTGACCAACAGGAACATCAAGACAAAAAATATCTGCGCTACTCACGTGAGCTGGAGAAACGTGCGATGCAGCTGTGTCCATTGGAGGACATTCTAGTTGAGAGGATAACTCATGTCTCACGAAGGAATAACCTCTTATGGGATGTCAACAACAGTAACAACAACCACTTGGGCCATGCGGATGACTCACATGCCAGAAGGTCAAGCCAGGAGAGCAGACAAAGAAATGTATCTCAGGGTGCGATAATATTTGTTGATCAACAGTTAGAAATCTGCAGTATGCTTAGAATAGCATATCTTTAAGCATTGGGTAGTTTAGTTACTCTGGTTAACTCAAACATTATATATGTATATATGTTTGAGGGTGGGCAAAATCTAGTGAGGTGGGTGAAGATGCAATCAGAAGTTCTCCGATTTGATGTATATGATTTGACTTTTCGGTGATCAAAATTTCTTTAAGTAATTTAAACGTTTTGTACCGTCGAATGCCATGGTAATTCATTTTCTACGGAAAAGTAGTGCTCGCGTCGTTTACTCAAATTGGTTTTTCATTGACTTTTTGTCAAACAAATTGCTCTCGAACGAAGTTTAAAGCCATTATTGTAAACGTGCGTCTTTTTATGTAAAATTTTTGCTTGGCCGTTCTGATTTTTTGAGTGATTTTTACCCACTTGACTTTTTGCCTTTTTAAGCAGCTGAACTCAATTGATTAACGTGACATTTGATTTTAAAAAATCAAATAAATGCGCGCCGAAAGTGTTGTCATTTTAAAAATTGGAATACTTTCCGTTTGTGCCCCCCATCTTAGTGGGCGGATATTATTTGTATCCCCTAGACGCACGTGCCATATTTTTACATGGCGCATAACGGAAAAGATCCTGAAAATTTAATCGAGTATATAATAACCTCAAATGGCGCCATTTGAAGACCTTCTTATTCCCGCTCCTCCGGTCACCCCCCTTCCCCTCCCGCGACGGAAACAGGCTGCAATAGATCAAGCTCTCATCGTTTTCTAGAGCAATTGAATTCTTCCGACGTTAGTTGGTTGGTTGTTTGCTTTTACATAGTGTGAGTTATACAATCTCAAAATTTTGTCGCTAACTTTTTTGTGTATCTCATGTAAGGGAAATTTCATTCACTTTTCTTAGAAATCCACGATTGGCAATTTAGGCACCTGTTGCTAGTCTTTTCTTTCGAAGCTCTCTTTGATTGAGTAGTGTATTATTCGCTGGATTTTCTTATTACAATTTTTGCTATAAACGGTTTGTAGCGCAGAAACTGAAAACAATAGTTTGGTCATTCAAGGTGTGTTTAACAAAAGTGACGAGATGTCGTAAAGAGACTTTTATTTTGTTTAGTTTCTTCTTAATTATTTTTGATAATGTCATTTATCTCATTCAAAGTCTTTGCTTCATTTATATAGGGTACGAGAGTGCATTTAATTTTATCGCACTCTATTTGAAAGAATTCGTACACATAAAGCAAACTTAACTTTTTTAGCATCAACTAGTGGTGAAGAAACTGCAATTACTGGTGGTGTTTATGAAATCTGTCGAATGTCTTGATCTTCAATTTTCTGTACAATAGAAATTTTGGCTCTAGCAGGCAAGATTATGATTTATAGCTGTAAAGACTTGCTATTGGAAGATCATGTTTTGCATTCTGTCAGATTATCCGCCTTATATTATCAAAGTACTATCCTTCTGGCTGTCCATGTTGTGTGTCAATGCTTTTCGTCTCTCATCGGCCGCTCTCTAGCTCCTTTGATCTCTATCTTTCTGTGCGTTTTTGTGTGTCTCTGTCTGTCGGTATGTCTGTCTGTCTTTGTCTGCCTGCCTGCCTGTCTGTCTGTTTGTCTGTCTGTCTCTATGTATGTATGTATGTATGTATGTATGTATGTATGTTTGTATGTTTGTATGTTTGTATGTTTGTGTGTTTGTATGTATGTATGTATGTATGTATGTATGTATGTATGTATGTATGTATGTATGTATGTATGTATGTATGTATATATATATATATATATATATATATATGTATGTATATGTATGTATGGATGTATGTATGTATGTATGTATGTATGTATGTATGTATGTATGTATTCATGTATGTATGTATGTATGTATGTATGTATGTATGTATGTATGTATGTATGTATGTATGTATGTATGTATGTATGTATGTATGTATGTATGTATGTATGTATGTATGTATGTATGTATGTATGTATGTATGTATGTATGTATGTATGTATGTATGTATGTATGTATGTATGTATGTATGTATGTATGTATGTATGTATGTATGTATGTATGTATGTATGCATGCATGCATGTATGTATGTATGTATGCATGTATGTATGTATGTATGTATGTATGTATGTATGTATGTATGTATGTATGTATGTATGTATGTATGTAATGTATGTATGTATATATGTATTATGTATGTATGTATGTATGTGTTTGTATGTCGGTCCGTGTATCTATCTCTCTCTCCCTCTCTAAGGTGCTTGTAACGAGCTGTAGGACTTGAGCTATTAAGGTGGTGATACACTTTTGGATTGTTTCTGTTAGTAAAGTTTGTTTTCCCCGATTTATAAAAATGGTACTTTGTTTTCTGCGACAGCTACAGTGAATTGAGGTTAACATTAGTTTTGTCTTGTTCATAGTCGCAATGCGATAGCTACGACCATATGACGTTGCAGTCACTTCAAATCTGATTTTTGTACATTCGCTCATACAATTTCAAATGAATTGCGTGCGTCACGTCCTTTTTTGCTCTTAGTGGAGCGAGTTTGTTCATTTGCCTGATTAAGTTTTTGGTTACACGTGACTTACCTCATTCAAAAATGGCTCCCTCGCTCGTATTCAAAGAGATAAGGTCAAGTGAATGAGTGTCACTCTATATGAAGGTTATTTTAATGCCGCTAATCGAAGCAGCAATGATTTATACATATTGTTTTTCAAAATATAACATCTCAACGTGTAATGAAGAGAAGACATTTTTCGTCTGTAGTTAGCAGCTGCAAGTCGTACCTAAGGGAGTCCAAATTTGTCGAGCTTGATTTGCGCACTCCAAGAAATTGTTTGATGTCGCGAGGCATTGAAACCTCGTGGAATCAGTGCAGGATATGTCAGTTAATTAAATTATCCTAGAAGCCAGGTATTTCAAAATTATTGCTCCTCTCAATTTTAGGTAGTGTTTTAATTCAACAAATTTGGGTTTCCGTACCTCAAATATGCCCGAAGCAGTTCTTGCAGGGATTGCCGCAGTATCAAGCTTTTCTCATACGAAATTGAAATCATTGGACTAATGATTTATTATGTCATAAACTGCTTTGAAGAGCCAAATGCTGGGTTGTTTCTAATTTTTTTTCTGCATTGTATATAAGTTATTAAATGAGTTTTTGAAGTTGATCCCTTGACTAGCATATCGTATTGCATTGCTGATTGGAAATAGGTTTTATATCTTATGGGAACCCCTCTGTTTACCTTATTGTAGTCCCGAAACCACTGCAAGATGTTTTGACAGCTTTTTAATTACTCTCAAACGAAGATTGTAGAAATTATATCAGTCCTGTCTGTGTTCTTATGCGATTTTTTGTCTGACACATTTGACTTTTCGTACTCAAAAACGGGATGACAGGTAGCTCACGGAGGGCTTTAAGTGGCCGTGCAGCTCTCTTAGAGCCTTACAACTTATTAGTCTCCAAGTATGCGATTCACCGAAACTGTTCTGAGAGACAATTTCAGGGTGCGTGAGGGGGGGGGGCACCCCTGCACATTGTTCAGGCCGTAAGATTGTGGGCCCCGTGCAGCCAAAGAGCCCCTCTCCCACCGTTGCTCCACCCCTCTCATAGTCACCGAAGCCAACCGCTTGCCGGGCGTTTGAGAGCAATACGCCCGACGTTAGTCGGCCATGTTTTTAAGTTGTTGGATGTGTATACTGAAATTCAGAGTTTGATTCGGAGTCACTCGAAGTTTGATCCGGAGTCATACCCTACTGTTTGAGTTCGTTCAATTTCCTTATCGAATACGACATCAGTTGGGTAATTGGAAAAGAACTTTGTTTTATGTTATGTTTAGCATTAGATGTTTCCTGTTGAATCAATTTATCAGCTTAATTAATTCTTGACTAAGGCGAGGTTCGTCGTCGCTCATCGAAGTTTTTTGCATCGTCAGAAAAAAATTGTCAAAAATAGAGGCGCGAGAAGTATTCCGTGCAGAAACCGCGCTCCATACGTGATCTATTGGTTGGACATAAGGTAAACCAGTTCAAAACTGTTCCTCCGAGTTTGTGTTTCTCCAATTTCATTGTCAAGTTTTCTTGACGCAAAATTTGTGCTTAACCGTTTTCTTCTAGAACATTCTGTCGAAATCTCTCGAGTAACTTTTGGCCGCTCAACTTATATTCATGCGTGATCTAAATAGCTCTTCATAAATTAAGTCTTGTTGCTAAACCAAAAGCTATTGTAAGGTAGGATATTACCAGGACCGCATAGCTGAGTGGTTTTAGTCTAGCAAGCCGACTATCGCGGGTTCAGATTCTTCGCTAGTCAACTTTTCTGCCGCCATAAAGAAAAATTTATCTAGACCTCAGCCCTCTCTGAATTAAATTGTTCCGACTGGCGTTCGAGAGCAATTTGTCCAACCTTAGACGGTTTATGTTTTCTATTAATATAGTACTTACCTCAGTATAAAGTGGCTCTTTAAACGTTTTTAAATAGACGCTTTGTATTTCTTTTTGGATGACGCTGATCTTAAAAAATTGTAGACGTTCGACCTTCGATTATCATGAAAACGGCGGTTTCAGAAGCTTTTTGAAGTTTTTTGAAAGTGTCATCTCAGTTGGCGCGAACATCACAAGTGCATCTCAAAAAGTGACGTTTTGATTTACCTGTTTTCAGGTTTACCAATGAACCATGGAGGCAGCACTATTTCTGGTAGCGACAACAGCTCCCTTCGAGTCTCCCTTTCACGTCTGGGTGCTGCTGGCTTTGGGGGTGGCGGAGGCCGGACCAGCAGTTTGGCAACTCATAGATCGGAGTCGAAAGTTGGAGGAGGCATCTTTGGTGGCGGGGCTGGTGTTGGTGGTGGTCACACTACTCGACAAATGGTCATTGAAAAGAGAATCCGCGTTCCCACTCCTTTGACCATCGAGCCTGTGACCTTTAATTTTGACTTCCAATGATTCTATGATGTCTTTGTATGTTTAATTCATGTTCTGACCGTGTATGGCTTTGCAATTTAGCAGTTCCACATTCTTTTTTTGTACAATATTTATGACCGATGGTTAAAAAAATTCGGAGGCAAGTATGAGATTTAGTCTGATAATTCAGAGACAAAAACGAATGAAATTTAGCTATCTCTCGAATCATTTCAAGTAATTGCTAATGTTATCAATCAGATTGTGTCGTCGAAATAGAAGGTTCAAGAACCATTTGCGCTGTCAACTTAGAAATGCAATAAACGTAATAAATATGTTAAATGTTGCTTCGAGATCAAAATGTGATAGCTGGCTGCATTCAATGTTATCTTTTCAGATATGATAAGTGAGCCTGATGATTTTGAATTTTGTGGGCGACTATCATATTGATGCAAAAGAAGACGACTCAAGAAGAGTTTCGTTTTACAAGGCTTATTACAACGCACCCGACTGGAATATGGAATACGAGAGATACCTTGAACGACTCAATTACCGTCACCAGAGAAAACTACATGAGCTAGCTCACTCGCCGAGATTCTGGGAAAACAACTCGTATGTGACATCTCAAACACAAGAGAGAGCTGCAGAACCGAATTATCAGACCAGAGTACAGACTCCAAGCTCAAAAGTTACTGATAATTATTCAGACAGAACTAATATCAATCCGACTACTATGGTGCCTCAAACGCGCAACGTATCAACTCAACACCGAGAACAAAATGAACAATTAGTACCCAGAATGACGAAGTTGCAACTAAGCGACAATGAATCGCGTGAAGCTTCAGATGCTGATACTGAGAATATCCAGGAGCGCCGGAGTCCGGCGCTTGATGATGACGCCACAGGAAATAGAGTTTTAAGTAAATTAGATAGCAAAGGCAATCAACGACCCCGTAAAGATATGTCAAAGTTACACTCACAGAAAATTTTTTCAGGTAAAGTTGGTTTTCTCTGGTTAAATTTTTCAAATACGTCTCAGATATGTGGCGCAGTAATTATTCCCACCAGAAATGGAAGATAGCCGAGCCACACCGGCTATTTCCTCAAGAACTCTTTGACCATTCGCCATTTTTGTAGACGCTCTAATGTGTCATTGGTGCTCACAAATGAAAATTGTAGCAATTAATTCTTCCCGCATTTTTAAAAAAAAATAAATGGGAGAACTTTATGCTAGCCCCATTTTTTGGTCAGTAAATTGTTGACTTTTTTGAGGGCATCCCAGGCTAGCATATGTATCAATTTGAAGCTCTCTGCGTCTAGAATTTCACTACAATTTTCAACCGGTCCCCCACCTGTTAACCTAACTTTTAAGTCTTGAAAAACAGAGAGATCTGTCCATTTGAGATCTGTCTATTAGTGGTTAATTATTTTAAAAAATTTTGAAAAATCAAATTATAAAGATACTTGATATCGAACCTGAAAAACTAAGAGAAGTTTTCAGTTCTACTGATAGCATGCACTTTTGCCGCATGTGTAATTGACTGTACACCAGTCAACAAGCACTCATTCTGCATTTTGTACTTTTTTTGCGTACTTACTGGGATTTTAAAAAGAAATCACTCTTTGATCCTTTTTTATTTTTGATTACCTTTTATGCCACTAATGATTTTTTCCTCATAATTCTGCTGTTGAAAAACGATTTTGAGTTGTTGGGAGCCGCTACACGTAAAACGCTACATTTTTTATTTAACTCCACAGGTATGAAAGCAACCAAAACTGTTGTACTAATCGCATATTTTCACTGCTATTTTGTCAAAAATTAATCTCACATTTATTTTAATGCTTTGTTATTAATTTCTTTTTTTAAGCTATCAAAATTGGCAGGTTTTGGTATAGATGATACGCCACCTGTTTTGAAAAGCCGCACCAAATGATTTTTGATTACTTTGAAACCTTAGATTTCAAATTGTATATTTAACCTTTCTTTCTCAATTGTGTAACCACATTTGCTTTATCGATAACAGAACACGTCAGTAGATATGAAATCAATCAGCTTGTTAAATTTAAATTTTCTGTGACGTTTTTTATTGCTTGACTTTTGTTACACCTTGCCCTGCTAAGTTTTCAAACAGATCGATCCGTTTCACCCGTTTTTGCAGCTTTTTATACAACTGCCTTAATTCATTTTGACTTCTACATGCTATTTGTTCCTTCGTTTTACCATAACACAGTTTAGGGTTTTTGCAAGAAAAACTTGATAAACATTGAGAGACAATTTTGTGCCGCTGATAATTTAAGCCACATAATCAAAATCATTATGACAATTATTTAAAAAAATATTTTCCATTTCTGAAACAAACTATTACGGCTACGAATAGCTTGAAATGACCTTGAACTAGTAATAGTTGTCTTCGTTCATTTTCATAATTTTGCGTAATTGGGTACCACTTGAAGGACGAACCAAACGAATACGTGCTCCGTTTTAACATACAACCGTTTTTTTGTCTGGGCTGTTTTGGGCTATACTGGTCTTGACGATGCACAGATTAGAATGTGCGTGGAAGAGAGAAATTTAAAAGCGAATTGTTCTAAGTCTCGAATGCCCCAACCCACCCCACCCCACTCATATTTTTCTTTCCCCATGTTATCTTGCAACCTGCTCACCCAGCACGCATAGTTAGTCGAGTTTCGTTAGTGGTAGTAGTAGTAGTTCAGGCTTCTGCAATGCACGGGTTGAAGCACCCTTATTGATCGTTATAAATGAGATAGTTTTGAAATAGGGTTACAGTTTTTGCACAGGCAGCAAATTCTCCAAGTGCACATGTCAATTTCGTTAAAACTTCGAAAAAAGAATTTCCAATAAATGTCGCTGATCCGATATTTTATATTTTTGTTGTCTGTAAGGTCTGTGTGTTTGTTGACAATATTATAGAGATAGGCTGTTCTCGACCAGAAATTTTCGTCGCTTTTGAATAATAGTTTTTTCGTAAGTTTGATTTCACATTTTGCGCCTTGTCTTGTCCGTTTATTGTTGTTGAAATCTATAGACTTTTCTATGACAATGTTGTATTTATTGTTTATGAGATCACATAGCAGTAGTAAGCTGTGAAGTTCGAAGTAAAGAGATAGAGGTCGAATTTTCAGTTTGATTAAACGTTCCTTATATGTGAGAGAAGAACCTATTATCCATTTTGTTGCACTTTTTTGGATTCTTTCGATGAGTACTAGATCGCATTTAGACGAATACCACACTTGACAGGCGTAGGATATAATTGGTACAATGTAACCCTTGTATGCATTTGGTGAAGATTTCTTCTGAGGTACCAAAGTTCTTTAAGAGTTTTGGAGGCTCGTGTGCTTGCGTTTTGATGCCAAGTGAGGTTATCACAAACTTGTATTCCGAGATCTTTTTGATGAGACGAGATGTTGACAGTTTCATTTTTTTTTGTAAAGAGCGACTTTTTCTTGAAACAAAGGATCTTGCATTTGTTTTCATGGAGGCGCATTTCGTTGTTGTTGCACCATTCATTTAATTTCTGGAGATCAATTTGAAGTTCATATTTGTTATTAGAGAGCAATTTGTAATCATCAGCATAACCGTAGGTTTGACTGTATTCGATTTTTTGTGGTAAATCATTTAGCTAGACGAGAAAAAGTAGTGGCCCCAGATTGAACCTTGCGGTACGCCGCTAGTGACGTTACAAAGGCTCGACTTTGCCGTTCCAATGCGAACACGTTGTTTTCTGTCGTCGCAGTGGTTGGCTATTAATCTGAGCGCTTTTCCCCCGATCCCTGATTCCGACAGTTTTGCGACAACGCTGTGGTGGGGTACTGTATCAAACGCTTTCTGGAAATCCAGGTAGAAAACGAAAAGTTCATCATGTGCAATTGAGTCGACTTCTTTGTACAGTTGGTCTAGAAAGCATAACATTTGAATAATTGGTGAACGTTGAGGCCGAAAACCAAACTGAGAATCGTAAGTGTTCCTTTAACGTGCTCATAGAGTTTGTTGAACATAAGTTTCTCGAAAACTTTTGAGAGGCAACATGAGCAATTAATTGGTCTATACATATTGATTGCGGCTTTATCGCCCTCTTTGTTTATTGGTGTTTTGTCACTTTGTTTCCAATATGCTGGAAATTTACCTTTGTTAATGAATGTTTGAAAAAGTAGAAGTAAGGATCTGCTTATTGTTTTTGATAGATTTTTCCGAAACAGGTTACTTATATCATCAGGGCGGTTGGCTTTACTAGTATCAAATTTATTTAGAATACTTTCAATTTCTTTTTCTGAAATATCAAAGCGATTAAGATCTTTTTCTTCAAAATTGAACTGGTTCTCAACTTTTGATGTTTTTGAATTGAAAACACTCTGGAAAAATAAACTGAACAACTCTGCTTTCTCTTCATTAGTGTTAGCAGTTTGTTCATTTAGGTGCATCTCGCTTGGGAATGGTGAGACTTTTTTAATTGATCGTAAATATTTTTGAAAAACATTGAATTGACGTGTTGCGATTATCTCGATTTCATAGATGACTTGATCGTTTTCACAAAGTGTGTTGACTTTTTTTGCGAGACAATCTATTTTGTTTAGTGTGCTTGGAGCAGGACTTGGATGGGCAATTGCTTTTCGTTTCAAAGTTGATAGTTTTTTCATTTCATGGGATGTGCTTTTTGACACCCACGGGGGGAGCTGTGATCTGTGCTGAGTTACCCTTGGGACATTTTGATCGAAAAGGCGATTGAACCATTCATACCACTGTTTAAGAAGTTCGTCAACGTTACTGTAACAATAGGGTTTAAATGGGTTTTTTGAGATGTTGCAATTGAAATTAATCCAATCTATTCTTTTGTAAGCGTATTTTGGTCTGCTGCGATCGGTCGCTTGATCGTAGTTGCATTCGTATCGTGTTATGTAAGCGTAATGGTCTGAGCATTTTTTGTTGTTGAGGGCATAGTTATTACTAATTTTGATTTCGATTTTTGAATTGACCCAAAATTGTGGTTCGTTTGTTAGGAAGACATCTAGCTGTTTTTTATACCCCAAAAGGTCAGTGAAGTTTAGCATTTGTTCAAAATTTTCATCTATGAAATAGTTGAGCCACGTGTTGTCAAGTTCATCTGGTGATGACATTTGTTTCCAGTCAGTGGTTGGGAAGTTGAGATCTCCTGTAATGATGATTGATTTTGGCTTTGTTTTCTTCTCTAAAAACTTTAGCGTTTGTGTGAGGTCTTTCAACTTCTGCTTGCACCATCTGTGTGAGCTGTCTTTAGGTGGGTTGTAAATGCAGATGCCACTAGAACACCTCCATGTTTTGAGACACTGCCTTTTGAAGTTCTGTCATTTCTGTGAATGACATAATTTTTGAGAAAGAGTGCTTCGTTTGGAACTTCTTCTGTGAACCATGTTTCGGTTAGGCAAAGAATGTCTGGATTGTAGGGGATAATAGCGTTTGCAAATGCAAATCTTCGTGGTAGATCAATGAAACTATGTAGATTGAACGTTAGAATTGATACCTCTTTTTTTCTGTATTTTTTGCGAGTCAGGAGGAATACCGAGCATTGTCTGAGTACTCGACCAAATTTTCATCTTGTTTTTCATATAATGTCAGATTCAGTTGCTCTTCAGACAGTTGTTCAGTTGCTCTTCTTCTTGCAGGGAGTAGTCTTTGCTAATGTACACTGTTTTGCTATATCGTTTCAATCTTGAGAGTGAGAGTAGTGAGAGTGTTTTGTCATACATGCATTGCATGGTTGCAAGAATGGTACGATGCCTTCCATCTTTGAAAGCAGCCATGCGCCTGCAGTCCGTAATTTGGCAGTCTAGCTTGAGGAATTTGAGGATTGACTGTATTTCTTGTATATCTTCTTCAGTTCTTTCACGAGCGGTTTCTTTCTTACTTTCATCAATTCCTCTTATTCTAATTGCCAGGTCATTTGCATTTCTAGACTTTACTGTGGGGTTTTTTCAATGTTGTTGTTAGCTGTTGGCAGTTTATTCTCCATTTCATTTATTTTGCTTCTAATAGTTTCTTAGATTGTGGTTTGAATGTCTCTTATTTCTAGATTTTTGTGGTGGACTTTTTATGATGTCCAGAATCAGATCACGTTTGTTCTGCTGTACGCAAGCGTTGCATAGAAGCAGAACGTTTTGATTGACCTGTTGAACTGCATTTATTATTTCGATGCTAAATTTTGTGCAGCTTGGGGACATGTGCATGATTGTGGCACAGCATACGCAACGGAAGATTGCCTCTTTTTTACCAATTGACTGAGAAAAGGTTTCACATTGGATACTCATACCCTCTAATTGAATTTGTTTACCAGATGTTTCGGAACTCATTTCGTTGTGTGTGATTTTACAGAAAAATTCGAAGTTTAAACGGGTTGAACTAATAAATTGGGGAAAGAAAAACTTATTTACCTTTGGAACCAATTACTGGTACCGTTGGTAATTCGTGGAGTTGTACGAACCACACTCGCAGTTCCTAGCACAGTGGTATTCCTTTGGATGGTCTTTTTTGTCTGTTTGCGCTTAAATTTGTGCGTAGGGTTTTGTTCTTTAATATGGAGCAGATTCCTCCAAGGGCCTTCCCGATGAGGTGGACGGCGTCGTTACTCCGGTGTAGTTCCGGGGAATAAACTTCTTCAGTGATGCCTATGTATTCCCACTTTTTACTCTTTTTTTAATTTGTTGATGAATTCGTTTGTTGCTTTGGCCTTCTTTTTACTCGCGCTGTCGCTTCCTCGTGATGGGATGCCAATTACAAATACTTTCTCTGTCGCAAGGGGCACAAGTTCTTCGGCTAGTAGGGCAAGTTCTTCTGCTGTTTCTTCTGGTTCTTTTTTCGATGGTGTTGAGCAGGTGAAGATGTCGTTTCCACCAATGAATAAAACTATATTGTCGTATTCCCTTTTTCCGGTAAGAATGGATAGATGTCGAATTTGCGCTCCTGGAAGTGATAGGATGTTAAAATTCGGAAATCGGAGATGTTTCAACTGGGAATCGGCAAAAATTATGTTTCTGGTCTTGGAATTTTTAAAGATATGAAATCGCATTGAGTCTTCTTTTTTCACCCGTCCAAGCTAGGAACGGACGGGGCTTGAAAGAAAGATAGAAATAAACCGTTGGAACCAATAATTGTTACCGGTGGTCTTATTGATATAGTTCCTAGCTTCAAATGATCTGAAATCACACAGTTTGTAAATTTGTTCACTCTATTTAATAAGTTTATCTTAATCATTAGTTCTCATCAAGCAACGACTCGCTTCTAATTTTATTATTTTCAGAGCAATATTGGAACGATTTTTTTTAAAAATCAGCTTTAACCGAGCGAAAATTGTAATTTCGGTACTTTCTTTCATTTTGACATCTATCCGACCTAAGTTTCGCAATTGAGAATAGCTTTGATTCTAACTCAGTTATACATTGACTTGTACTACGCGACGTCCAACACAAATCTCGCTTAGTTTACTTGCTGAACGTAGGGCTACTGCAACGAGAAAATCATATCTACCTTACATAATATCAACATAATTAGTTCCATTGACATCGGTTCTTCAAGGTACCTTTTGAGCCCATTAAGTGAAGAACTTTAATTCAAAACTATTTGTGTGATTTCTCTGCTAGAAGTGACTGATCCATATGTGAATTAAAATTTCTTTTGCTGAACACAAATGGCGGAATTTTTATACGCATAATTAGCGCTGTTGTCAATTAAACTTCTGATTCAAATTCTGTGGTCGCTTATAAGATCTAAGAGCATAATTAGAATCCTTAGTGGAATTATAGCTCCCTAGTTTAAATAGACTAAATTGGAGCGACCTCCCATTGAGGCCAGCTGCATTTGAACCCGCTCACCCTTCAGAACAATTAGTCCAAAGTTTGCCGGTTTTGTTTTAAGAGACGCTGCAAAATATAAATTCTCCAGAAAAAGTAAGTTTTCAATTTTTAATTAGAAAAGAATCTTAAATTTTTGTCTTCTAGAAGTTTTGATTGATTTTAAATATTTGTATCTTACTTGCCGTGTTCGGGTAAAAGTTTCTACATTGAATATGGTAATTGTGATTGCATTTTGGTAACTATCATTGATAATGATTGATCCATAATGGTAACTGCCACTCTATGTCAGAACGGTACGTAATGAGTAACGGAGGATGAATGGAGGCATCTTTTTTACCTCTTTTGACAGTTTTTATTTGTTACATAAATTGAGCGCCGTATTTTTTTAGTGCTAGCTGTGTCTGAATTTCCAACAAGTCGTCATCTGATGTAATGAATCATTGATCTCAAGAGGGCGTTTTCGAATGATTTAAGCTGTCATTGATCATTGATTTCAGAGCGGGACAGGGCTGATGTGAGGTCTCGAATTTTGAAGCCGTGTCAAGTGGACAACGTTCAATCAAATCGGTCTACCCAGGGAACAAAAATACCATCAGAATCGAAGATGAGGTTGAAGAGCGTAAGTGTGTGCCATTTTAAAGTTAACGATTAATTTCAGAATAATTATGCATTGCGTTTTTTGGTCTCCATTTTTTTCCAACGACCTCGTTTTCTTTCCCGAAAGGTCAATTAAAATAATGAATATTTTGAGTTGTCACATACTGCCTCTTATATATTAGCAATGCATTCTAGTGTACAGCTACAGTATTACAAACTAACATTAATCACATAGTGGTAGACAATATCGCTGCCAAAAGATGAATAGTTGAAACTATCAAAATTTTTGTGCAAATTGTGTCGTGATGTTTTAATTTTAGAAACCAGGTGTACGTACCAGTAACATCAACTCTAAACCTCATGTGATGACAAGTCCAAAGCAGAAGCCACCGTTCTCGCTTTACGGATGTGGAGAGCCATCTAACAATCACATGACCTATAATGTACTATCTCAAGACCAGGTAATTTAATTGTGAACTGTCCAATTAATGTTTATAAGAGGAATATCACTGCCTGCGTCCATGCCTGCCCTCATAGCGTTTACGAGACATTTTGTCTCGATGGAAAGGGAAACTTTATAGGTGCCAAATAAAAATTAATGCTAGATCTCACTTGAAAAAACTTATTTGCTAGTTTGTAAGCTAACCGAATGGTTTCAGTAACGGCTATTATTGAGGTGGTTATTTTTAATAGCCGCCCTCATCTATTCAGCCGGCTATTATAGCGCTCCTATTTTTTTTTACTTCGTCGAATAAAAAAATGTTTCGCTTTACCTCATTTTGCCGCCTTTTCAACATTTTGCGTGAAATCTTTTTGACTTCTCTAGGCTAGTTTCTCTCTTCTCTCATTCTGCTAAAAGTGATTTTGAACATCAGTTGCGCAGCAAAGCAATTCAAAATGAACAGAGTCAGTATAAAAAATTGAAGTCAGAAGTAGAAACGGGATAAACCCATAAAGCCCAATTTTAGATGTCCGCTATTTGAACGTCGTTCCTATAAGTCGTATTTACCATCTCTAATGCTTATTGTTATTGATAGGAGCCCCTGTAGCCTCTCTCTAAGAAACAAAAGTATGTTCAACTACGAAATGCCTTCAAAATAAATCGGACTTAAAAAATGTTTTTGTACAAAAATCTTTCTTTTTCAATATCTTCTGTTATTTCAATCCCAATCATGCTTATTGGAATCAACGGCGGCTATTTTCCGGCTATCTGCCGGGTATGTTTACGACTCGAAGACGAGTTATGGTGGTTTTCGTATTTTAATAGCCGCACAGCGATAGCTGGGGCTATTATTGGCCTTCTCTTGGTTTTTTACGACTCGAAGAGGAGTATTGGTTTTCTTAAGGTTTTTTTTTACCGGAAGTACTATTCGTTCAGACGCTGTTTTGACCTAAAGAGAAAGTGAGAAAAATTGAAGTGTGAACTAATTTTTTCTGAGCGAGAGAAGTTTTTTTGATCATGCGCTGCGTTTAGTGAATGACTTTTTGACTTTGAAAAGTAGTTTTTGACTGAATGGAACTTATAGATAACCGTTTTTAGCCGTTTTTTCGTCTAAGTGGCCCATTTTTTTTGCTTGTAATTTAGTTTTTTGTAGAAATGATTTTTATTCGATGCTATATTGAAATGTTAACCTTGGAAATTAATAGCACAGTGTTTTGCAGAGCCTGAAAACGCGTTTCAAGTTCAAAATTGGCATAAATTTCTTGATTTTTTAATTAATTTTTGGCCTTTTTTGGATATTTTAGCCGTCTTTTTGTCAATATCAGTCAATATCTGTCAAAATCAGTCAATATGACTACTTCCCGTTGACAATTCATATACTCGATGCCTCCTTTTCCTCGATGTAATTTTGTTTTATAAAATTGTACATATGCTAATCCGATTTTGGTAGTTTTTTTCCTATTTTTCTCAGTTTTTTGTCTGTATTTTGGTTTTAATTACTAGAAATATTGTTTTTGTGCAACATGAGGGTCTTTAATTTCGTTTCAATAAAAACGTCAATAATTTTTTAGCGTTAAATTTTTGAAAATTAGTTAATTTGTTTTTATAAATGCAGTCCTAAAAATTTTTTGACCTTTTTTTGCAAAATGTTTCAATGTTTCGTATGTTTGATTTCTGCTTTTTCTTTTTTTTCATCTGTTCAGGAGGATAGATTGTTGTGTCGGATGTATCGTTGTATTTCCTATGTCTCGAATGCTGAAAAATGAAATGGTGTTAGTTTTTCTTGTTTTTTTAAATTAGATTTTTGAACTTTCAAAACTTTTAAACCTTGATTTGAACTTTCAATAATCAAGAATTAGTCTTTGTTACGGTGTTCTTGACATTGTGTCCATATTGTTCACATTCTAGCTTGTATCATTCTAGCTCTGTCCTGGCACCTACATTTATACTGGTTTTATTGATTTTTTCAGTTATTAACAAATTGAATGATTTCGGCTTTTTCTTAGATTTTCGTCATGTCTTTGGCTTGCAATTGATTTCGTTCAACATAAGGCAGTACTAAGAGTGTACTAGAAAGCCTCTTCCAGAATTGCTACTTATTACTTTTTATGGTATTTTTTTCCGACCTTGGAATTGTTCTTAAACTTTTTTTGCCTTTAAATTATACTCGGTTGCTTTTCTATGATTATTTTTAATTGTTGAATTAGTTTGAAATCATGTTGTCTAGCATATATACAAGAAGAACAAAGTATATGTTGTTTTTGCTTTAATTGCAGTGATGAGAAATCTAACTAAAGTAGTTTTCTGATTCTTAACTTTGAGCATTATTTTTTGAAAAATTTAGTTTAGTTTCTAAGGTATTATTATCTGCCGTTTGCTTTAGCGATCTTTTTGAGATTAGAATCATGAATTATTCGAGGGCAGTTGATAGCCCTGTCAGCTTTCTGAGACTATCAGTGTTTTGACTATCCTAATTATTTTGCACTTATCCTTACCAAACGTTATCAATAATAAATATTTTTGCGGCTTTTTGTTTCTCTTGGTGACAGAGGTTTTCACCAATTTTAAGATCAGACCAGGGGGGGGGGATGGTGGGGTAATGAGTATGAGTTTATGGTTTATTAAAAAAGGTAATGGTTTTAGCTGCAATTAGGATTTTTGTCAAGTTTTTACGCTTCGAGTCGCTTCCGGAATTCTTCCGGTTATGTTTTTTTTTTACCAGAAGTACTATTCGTTCAGACGATGTTTTGACCTAAAAGCGAAAGCGAGTAAAATTGCAGTGTGAACTAATTTTTTCTGAGCGAGAGAAGTTTTTTGATCATGCGCTGCGTTTAGTGAATGACTTTTTGACATTGAAAAGTAGTTTTTGAATGAATGGCACATATAGATAACCGTTTTTAGCCGTTTTTTCGTCTAAGGGGCCTAGTTTTTTTTGCTTGTATACTGGATTTTTGTAGCAATAATTTTTAATCGATGCTATGTTGAAATGTAAACCCCGGAAATTGATAGCACAGTATTTTGCATAGCCTGAAATTGCGTTTCAAATGCGAAATTGGCACATTTCTTGATTTTTTAGTTAATTTTGCTTTTTTTTCTACTGATTTCTTCATTTTTGAATCTTTTGGCTGTTTTTTGTCAAAAATCAGTTAATATGTCAACTTCCCTTTGATATTTCATATACTCAATGCCTCTTTCTACCTCGATGTAATTTTGTTTCATAAAATTGTACATTTGCTAATCCGGTTTTTGTAGTTTTTTGGCAATTTTTTTCAGTTTTTGTTTGTATTTTGCTTTTAATTACTAGAAATAGTATTTTGGGGAACATGAGGAACCTTAATTTCGTTTCAATAAAAATTCGATCATTTTTTGGTGTTAAGATTTTGAAAAAAAAACAGATAAATTTTTTTCATAAATGCAGTTTTAAATATTTTTTGACCACTTTTTTGCAAAATGTTTCATTGTTTCGTATTTCTGAATTCTGGTTTTTCTTGTTTTATTCTGTTCAGCAGGTTGGATTTTTGTCTCCAATGACTCGTTGTCTTTTCTATGTCTCGAATGCTGATCAACGAAATGTACTCGTTTTTCTTGATTTTTTTAACTTTGATGTTTAACTTTCAAAAATGAAGATTTGGTCTTTTTGTTACGGTTTTCTTAACATTGTGTCCATATTCTTCACATTCTTGTTTGTATCATTCTAGTTTTGTCTTGGCAACTACTTTTATATTCGTTATATTGATTTTTTCAGTTGTTAAAAAATTGAATGAATTCAGCTTTTTCTTAGATCTTGGTTTCTTCGGTTTGCAATTGATTTAATTCAAAATAAGGCAGTACTGGGAGTTTGCTAGAAAGTCTTTTCCAACATTTCTACTTATTACTATTCATTGCAATTTTCTTCCGGGCTTGGTATTGTTTTTAGACGATTTTTTGCCTTTGAATATTATACTGTTGCTTTTGTTTTTCTATGACTATTTTAATTTTTGAATTAGTACGAAATCTTGTTGTCTGGCATATATACAACAAGGAAGAATCATGTATTATTTTTGTCCTAATTGCCGTGATTAGAAATATAATTGTAGTGGTTCTCTGATACTTAAGTTTGAGCACTCTTTTTTGAATAATTTTGACTTTCCTGTCTTTTTGAAAAGTTTTTATCTGCCGTTTGCTTTCGCGATCTTTTTGAGACTAGAATCATTAATTATCTGAGGGCAATTGATGGCCCTGTCAGCTTTGTCAGGCTATCAGTTTTTTGACCATCCTAAAAATTTCAGACTTTTTTAACGTTACCAAACGTTTTCAATAATAAAATTTTGCTGCATTTTCTTTCTCTTGGTGACAGCGGTTTAAATTTCACCGATTTTTAGATCAGACCCGGGGAGGTAATGAGTTAATGTCTTGATACAAAGGTAATGGATTCAGCTTTTTGTGAAGTTTTGGTGTTTCGAGTCGCTTACGGAATTCTTCCGGCTATGTTACGACCATATGACGTCACAGCCACTTTTTGTTCATTCGTTCATGCAATTTCAACTGAATTGCATGTGTGACGTCATTTTTTGCTCTTAGTGGAGCGAGTTTTTTTGTTCATGCGCGTGATTAAATTTTTGGTCACACTTGACTTACCTCACTCTCAAAAATGACTTCCTCACTTTGAAATTGACTTTTATTTACTTTAATTGAAAGAGATAAGGTCAAATGGGTGTGTGTCACTCTAAATGAAGGTTATTTGAGATCAGCTAATAGAGGCAACAATAACTTATACAGATTTTTAATCAAAATATAACAGATCAGCCTTCAATGAAAAGGCAAATTTTTTTGGTCTGTCTTTTTTACTGTTTTTTTAGACGGCCGATCTACGAATCTATTGCGGCTATTTTCTGGCAATCTGCCAGCTATGTTTTTAAATTCTTGTCAGGGAAACTGTAATACAAGTCAATACCGCACTTGAAAACAAGTGCTCAGGTCGTTCTGCTGAGAAAAATGAGAGATAGTGGTATTCGTGCATGTATTAATCTGTGACAGATGGCGAGAAAAGTAGGTGTAGACACATTTCTTGCAAGCGAGCAGAGAGTTTTGTTCATAAGCTTTTCTCAAAGTAGTTTTTATTTCAAAGTTTCTCTCACCTGTATTAAGGGGACAGGCATCCACTTTGCTTCGCACAGGAAGTGTTCCAAGCTATAAAATAACGCTTTTTAGGGGCATGAGGGGAATGTATGGATAGAGAGAAAGGCGAACAATTAGTAATAATAAATCAGAGTGTTTGTTTTGAAAATAGTTTATAAGTTGTACGTTCCCACGGACCATTGAAAAAAGTGCTTCGTTCTATGTTTTCTCATGCAACCGCAAACTGAAAAACGCCTGGATTATTTTGAGTGCTAAACGAGAATTAAAGAAACAGAATGAAAAGATTTGGAAATGTACAAAATATAGTTTCAAAATGTACAAACTAAAAGTTCTTTTTGTGAGACCACAGGGCAGCAGTGACCTGTCTCTTGATTTCAGAGATGGTTACTTGTCATTTTTTGAACTATAATATGCTTTGAACTGTTAAATTTTTTGGACCAAAATTTTAAATGATTCTTTTCATTTCTATCTGGAACAACGGCTTCCGAGAACAATGGCTTCCCAAAAGGATATTTGGCTACATTAACTGAAGGAAGTAAGGCCAAATGAGTTTATGTGAGCAATTAGTAGAAAAAAAAGAAATGTCCCTTTTCCGTTCTTTGTTTGTTCATTATCTTTTTGAAACTGCGAGCTATGATAGATTACAGTGGTTAGCTTGATAGGGCACAAGTCGCGTCAAGTTGGTTCTGAATTGGCTGGCTGTTTTCAAATTTTGCATTACTTTTTGTTCACGTTCTCATTTTACACATTTCTCATTGTTCTGTTCCGACTTTCCTTTACCCATTGGTTTAGTTAAATTTGTTCAGCAAATTGACGAAATTTTGGTCAGGGTCAAAAGAGTAGGCTGAAAAGAATGGGTTTAAACGATAGTGTCTTCTTCTGAATTTCTGACTAGGCCAACAGTGAGGAGAATCTGTCGCCCAGAAGATCGATCAAATAATATGAACCAAAGTTTTTGAATTGGTGAAGCAAGCGTTACTTCGTTACTCTGCTAATTCCCCACTTCCACTCTTGTATGCTGTTTTAAGTTAGATTGCCTTGAAATAAGTTAATTCACAATTGAGCTCGTAATATCAATTCTAGTTGTATGGATAACAAATGTCAGAAAATTACTTGCACATCAATGGAGAAGAAAAATTCAAGACAATTTATAATAGTAAATAAAATAATATTACCAACATCCGTGGTTCACTTTCCCAAAATGAACTAACCCAAAAACCCTTACAGTATCCCAACTGGTCTTGCAATTACAATTCTTTTAAAGTTTAGTCCCACTAAATCAACTACCCTCTCTCGCTTGTTCGAAACCAAACTTCTGAACTTCTCCCAAAATCTCCAAAGTCTGCTTCTGCCTCTTTCTCTCTCTCTCTCTCTTTCTCTCTCTCTATCTCTCTCTCTCTTTCTCTCTCTCTCTCTCTCTCTCTTTATCTCTCTCTCTCTCTCTCTATATATATATATATATATATATATATATATATCTTTCTCTCTCTCTCTCTCTCTCTCTCTCTCTCTGAAACTTCTGTGTCACTTCAATTTATACTCAACGAATACGCTCTTATCTTAAGCAAACAAACCTTAATCTCTTAAGTAAACATTGCAACTTACACTTGAAATCTCTCACATTCTGTAGGAGGGCTTTGTTTGCTATGCAAACAACCAATATCGAATTATGGTCTGTCATTCAACTGCTACCAACCATTATTCAGCTTTCTCCTTATCTTAAGTAAACGACCTTTGGACTCTTATGTAAACAAATCCACTCCACTTTATCTCATATTTGCACTTGACATGTCAATCAGTGTTTGCATAGTAAACATCGAACGTTGCTCTGAAAAGTTCTTATTCCTTTATTTCCGCTATCAAATTAACTAGCTGCAATCAGTCCCTGTCAAAAATCATGCGTTGAATAAATAACTAAACTCAACCCTAAACCAAAGACCAATTGTATTTTCCAATTTTAAAACTATTTCATGCAATTCCCCGGTTAAAAAAACGCCGAAAAGTCTAATATTCCTAAAAGCCCAAAAGTGCGACCTCTAGAGGTCACTTAGGGGTCAAGAGCGAAAGATGAAGGGTCAATTTGGTAAAAATAATTATTGGCGCGGAAAGTCCTACCATAGTTACAAATACCCACCAATTTTTATGACCTAAATCTTAATAGAACACGAGCAATGACCGCGCACACTTTTCATCAACCTCACCGATCACCCCAAAATTTCAGAACTCAATATCTCGGGAAGTGGTGGTCAAAACGTCTTCGGGTAAAATTTTCTAGTAAATATAGGGTGCCACTAACATGCCTGCCAAGTTTCGTGACCTACCGATTAGCCGTTGCGAGTCGTTTGCAATTTGAAATTTTTTAACGAGTCGTGGGTGCCGAAACCCGAAAAATCGCGAATTCGTCAAAATTGACTGGGGTGGGTATTTTTGTCACTAATTGTCTCAGGTTATCATATTATTACCATTTCAAAATGATTCGGCCAGTCAAAAATGCCAATTTCCGGTTTTCGGCACTCGGGTCAACCCGAGTGACCGACTTCCGGTCGCACCCGGAAGTTAAAAATAGCACCATTAGACAGCCCTTGAAAAGTTACTCTAACCCTCCAAAAATCATAAGGCTACTACCAGTACTCCACGAGCAATTCAAATTTTACGTCCCGCAGCACCTGCATGCGCTAGTTCCGTGCGGGTTGGTCTGGGGTCAAATCCGACTTCAAAATCGGATTCCTCGTACCCAAATTAGTCTATCCCCCAATTTTCAGGTCAATCTGACTTCAACTTTTAGAGAAATTGCTATTTCAATTTAAACGTTAATTACTTTTCCGCTAAAACTGCATATTCACCGCAGAATACCCAAAAGTGATCCTTACTCCTTTTCCATGATCATCTCGTACAGTACTCTGGACTTGATACCCGTTGCAACCCTTAACTAGCTTTATATCGTACTCAAACAGTCATTTTTTCATTCAAAATATCGAAAACCTTCAAATCACGCCACTTCCGGTGCTAATAACTCGGGTTTGGGAAGTCGGATTGGCCACAAGGTATATCAGCTTGAGAGGATCATTGGGTGTACCTGACATTAAAATTTCATAAGCGTCCGCTTAATATAACTCCCACATTTGCAGGGCACCAAGTTCTGCTACCCCCTTATCTTTGTCACTTCAAAATAGCACATTTGGTTACTTCAAATTGAGTTTCCAATTCTGTTCAAAGAATCTAGTTCACTTCAAATCTTCGCTCTCTAGTTGACTTAAATCACTCACTTCGACTTTGGCCTGATGCACAAATACAACTTTGCTAATTAATCAAGTTATTTCGACAGCTCAATATGCTTTTTTTAGTTAATTTGTTTGTTTAAGATATATCACTCAAATCACCACTCTGGCGCCTTCAAAACAATAACCCTTTACGAAAGAACGCTTACATCAGACACCCAATTAACTTGTCTAATTTGACCTAAATTATATATCTTACTCTCCCTCTCCCATGTCGTTTTACAAAAATAAAGGACTACCACACTCCTCCCACCTAGATTATTATTCTCCCGAATAATTGCAAGGCTTTATGCTGCGACCCGATTAACTTACTCCTACCTACTTTAATAATAGTCGACCTATTGAAGTGAATCACTTAGCTTTAGCTCCGCTTTAAAATAAACTAACTGCAATAAAAATATCAATAGCGGTTGATTAAATCAGATTTGAAAACATTTTGGCATTTCCACATTTTAACATATTCTACCTAATTCATCAACATTGATTTTTGACCAAATTCTATTGCCTCTGACATACATCCTCCCCAGGGAACGCTAAAATCACTAAAGTAAAAAAATCTATATATAGATCTACCAGAACTACACATTTCCCCAAATCATCTTATTTTTTGAAAAATTTTTTCTACGGCTATAGTGCTTGATCAACTTGTCTTGTTAAAATAGATTAATACAATGTAGACAAAAATTGGGTAAAAAGGCTTGGATAACTTAGCTGTCAACGTCCCTCTCATCATACACTCTTTCACCTGTACATGAAAACCTTCTTCCTTAGATGTTTGAATGGATGTCCACCTCTTCTTCCACTGTAGCTACCATTTCTCGTGTAATCCTGCCATGACTGCTGTCTTGATGCTTCCAAACGGCTCCACCTCTCCTTCTGGCTCAACGATCGGTTCTTCAGCAACAGCTTTGCAATCTCTGGAAATCGTGATGCAATCCTTCTCTCCACATTCTGCTCAACTTCCACCAAAAACCCGCTGGAGTCCTCCCTCCTAGGCTGTTGATTATCATGAACCCAACTGTGCAACACTGTAGTCATTGAATTGTGATCAGATTTCCCTGTTCTGTCAACTCCAGCACTTTTCACTTGATGCTCATCCGTTGGTTCGACCAAAACACTATCACATAGCTGACTTGCACTCAATTGCGATTGCACCCATTTCTCCAACTCCTTTCCCAACTGTGCAAAATTACTCCGGTCAACTACTGCCTTATCGTTTTGGCCGTTCTGTGTTTCAGATACAAACTGCCGATCAACTCCTCCTGAACTTGTCCAATTCTCCAAAGTGTCCACAGTGCACTCAGTTGTACTTATTTGTGTCTCATCAGCCACGTGTGTTGCATTGCAGAAATTCTGGACCACACCTGTCTTTAACTCCATCAAGGCCCAGGCTCCCAACATATCGTCTCTGCTAGCTTTGACACCACCACCAAAATCGCTCGCTATTGCAGTTACGTTGTCGCATGCTACTGAGTTCAAACTCGCGGCAAAATTTGTCCCGCTTCTCGCATCGTTGACATCAAATTCCTCTACATCCAAAAAATCTGTATCCGAAATATCTTCAAACAAATTGTCATCCTCCGACTGTTCATCGCTTATCTCATCAGACTCTGGCGACTGTACATAATCCTTTTCCACAGCATATTTCAGAATTTCCTTCAAGCCACTGTTTTTATGTTCGCTTAGTGCTACTCTATAAATTTCCTGATTCATTTGACTACAAACTTCTTCCATAAACTCTACCTCAGTTCCAGTTTCCACTGCTTCGCCGTAACCTGGAATTCTTCTTCTACTACAACTCCCAGCAACTCTCGTATCTTCCACTTCTCCAAAGAGATCCTTACCGAAAGCTCCTTTTCTTGACAAACCACAGCTGGACCCAATACCAAACCCTTCAGAACTTTGCCAGGTTGCCGAAATTAATCAATTCAAGAAACGCCAGCGCTACTTTTTTGTATCAATCACCTGCCTTTGAGAACACTGCTGTCGTGTTCTCTGATCTGCAGTATCACTGGTTTCACCGAATTCCGTCCTATTTCCCGCTTTCCCTCTAATAAACAAATTGTAGCTTCGCTCATAAGAAAGTGGATTGTCAGACAATCGTATGTCAAACTGATACAGCGTCTCGGTCAGTGTCCATGCTTGCTTCTCTGGAGTCGACCGCCAATAACCTCTTGGTAAATCACTTACTGCATTCAAAGCCCACCCACACAATTTTGTAGTCAACCACTTCATCAACTCTTCATCCGTCCATCCCAGCTTCATGCCAGTGCTCAAATAATGTTCACGCCAAACTTCCCAAACATCGTAGCCTGGTGAAGGAAAACGCTTCACCAATTGATAATCAAACATAATCAAACTATTGGTAACCCAAACCGCAAATGTAAATCAATTTTCGGTGTGCTCTCAGCAGTTTCGCCGACGGAAAATATCGCACGCTCTCCAAATTATCAGAAAATAATCTATAGCAAAAAGTAACAAAGAAATGAAGCCCACCCAGGAGCGCCAATGTCGTCTTCTGAATTTCTGACTAGGCCAACAGTGAGGGGAATCTGTCGCCCAGAGGATCGATCAAATAATATGAACCAAAGGTTTTGAATTGGTGAAGCAAGCGTTACTTCGTTACTCTGCTAATTCCCCTCTTCCACTCTTGTATGCTGTTGTAAGTTAGATTGCCTTGAAATAAGTTAATTCACATAACTAATTCACATAAGAAAATTACTTGCACATCAATGGAAAAGACAAATTCAAGACAATTTATAATAGCAATTAAAATAATATTACCAACAACCGTGGTTCACTTTCCCAAAATGAATAACCCAAAAACGCTCTCAGTATCCCAACTGGTCTTGCAATTACAATTCTTTTAAAGTTTAGTCCCACTAAACCAACTACTTTCTCTCGCTTGTTCGAAATCAAACTTCTGAAGTTCTCCCAAAATCTCCAAAGTCTGCTTCTGCCTCTCTCCCTATCTCTCTCTCTCTCTTTCTCTCTCTCTCTCTTTCTCTCTCTCTCTCTATCTCTCTCTCTCTCTCTCTTTCTCTCTCTCTCTCTATCTCTCTCTTTCTCTCTCTCTCTAAAACTTCTGTGTCACTTCAATTTATACTCAACGAATACGCTCTTATCTTAAGCAAACAAACCTTAATCTCTTAAGTAAACATTGTAACTTACACTTGAAATCTCTCACATTCTGTAGGAGGGCTTTGTTTGCTACGCAAACAAACAATATCGAATTATGGTCTGTCATCCAACTGCTACCAACCATTGTTCAACTTTCTCCTTATCTTAAACAAACGACCTTTGGACTCTTATGTAAACAAATCCACTACACTTTATCTCATGTTTGCACTTCACATGTCAATCAGTGTTTGTATAGTAAACATCGGACGTTGCTCTGAAAAGTTCTTGTTCCTTTATTTCCGCTATCAAATTAACTAGCTGCAATCAGTCCCTGTCAAAAATCATGCGTTGAATAAATAACTAAACTCAACCCTAAACCAAAGACCAATTGTATTTTCCAATTTTAAAACTATTTCATGCAATTCCCCGGTTAAAAAAACGCCGAAAAGTCTAATATTCCTAAAAGCCCAAAAGTGTGACCTCTAGAGGTCACTTAGGGGTCAAGAGCGAAAGATGAAGGGTCAATTTGGTAAAAATAATTATTGGCGCGGAAAGTCCTACCATAGTTACAAATACCCACCAATTTTTATGACCTAAATCTTAATAGAACACGAGCAATGACCGCGCACACTTTTCATCAACCTCACTGATCACCCCAAAATTTCAGAACTCAATATCTCGGGAAGTGGTGGTCAAAACGTCTTCGGGTAAAATTTTCTAGTAAATATAGGGTGCCACTAACATGCCTGCCAAGTTTCGTGACCTACCGATTAGCCGTTGCGAGTCGTTTGCAATTTGAAATTTTTTAACGAGTCGTGGGTGCCGAAACCCGAAAAATCCGAGTTCGTCAAAATTGACTGGGGTGGGTATTTTTGTCACTAATTGTCTCAGGTTATCATTTTATTACCATTTCAAAATGATTCGGCCAGTCAAAAATGCCAATTTCCGGTTTTTGGCACTCGGGTCAACCCGAGTGACGGACTTCCGGTCGCACCCGGAAGTTAAAAATAGCACCATTAGACAGCCCTTGAAAAGTTACACTAACCCTCCAAAAATCATAATGCTACTACCAGTACTCCACGAGCAATTCAAATTTTACGTCCCGCAGCACCTGCATGCGGTAGTTCCGTGCGGGTTGGTCTGGGGTCAAATCCGAGTTCAAAATCGGATTCCTCGTACCCAAATTAGTCTATCCCCCAATTTTCAGGTCAATCTGACTTCAACTTTTAGAGAAATTGCTATTTCAATTTAAATGTTAATTATTTTTCCGCTAAAACTGCTTATTCACCGCAGAATACCCAAAAGTGATCCTTACTCCTTTTCCATGATCATCTCGTACAGTACTCTGGACTTGATACCCGTTGCAACCCTTAACTAGCTTTATATCATACTCAAACAGTCATTTTTTCATTCAAAATATCGAAAACCTTCAAATCACGCCACTTCCGGTGCTAATAACTCGGGTTTGGGAAGTCGGGTTGGCCACAAGGTGTATCAGCTTGAGAGGATCATTGGGTGTACCTGACATTAAAATTTCATAAGCGTCCGCTTAATATAACTCCCACATTTGCAGGGCACCAAGTTCTGCTACCCCCTTATCTTTGTCACTTCAAAATAGCACATTTGGTTACTTCAAATTGAGTTTCCAATTCTGTTCAAAGAATCTAGTTCACTTCAAATCTTCGCTCTCTAGTTGACTTAAATCACTCACTTCGACTTTAGCCTGATGCACAAATACAACTTTGCTAATTAATCAAATTATTTCGACAGCTCAATATGCTTTTGTTCATTAATTTGTTTGTTTAAGATATATCACTCAAATCACCTCTCTGGCGCCTTCAAAACAATAACCCTTTATGAAAGAACGCTTACTTCAGACACCCAATTAACTTGTCTAATTTGACCTAAATTATATATCTTACTCTCCCTCTCCCATGTCGTTTTACAAAAATTAAGGACTACTACAGATAGCGCAGTCATTACGTCATAGTGCATTAGTTTATCAACGTTCGTTAGAGCGAACTCAATACCAATGCTCATTATTGGTATTGAGCTCAATGGCCTTTTTGACGCTAAGAAGAAAAGACTGTGAAGTTGTTTTGACAAGCGGACAATGGCGTCTAGCTTCCTGCACTTTGTTCATTGTCTTTTCAGTTGCTAAATAACTGTTTTCCCCTGAATTTTGAAGGTACGCGTTTTTTTTATTGAAGCTCATATTTTTTCGCTGCTATTTAAAAAATTTACCTGAACTCCAGTGACGTCTCTATTTGAAAACGTGCGAGGTTTGCAAATTGTTATTTTTGAATGAGGTAAGTTAAGTTTTTGGACTGCCTCTGAAAAATTTTGAAGATTACAATTTGTGCCGGGAAATTAAAATGAGAACGAAATTAGACATTTCTTCCGGCTTTTGGAGGACATCATACTGATCGGTAGTTTTGCACGATTGTAAATGAGATAGAGGGGATATTTCTTTTTCAATGCGCAACCGGAACAAGTTAACCTCTTCCGTTTTTAATTCTCTAACTATTAAATTCATTAGCCTGGTTTTATGGTTGAATTTGTTTGTCTACAGTTTAGGATTATGAGATATTCTTGATTAAGGCTTGATTCGAATTGGAATCATCAATGCTTTATCCTCGCTTATATTTTTCAAATTTCCTTGTAATTTGATACGAACGTAAATTTGAGATTGTACATCTCTACATCTCTACGTAAAGTAAGATCCCTTAAAATATTGACCCTTAAAAGAAAGGGATGTATTTTTTCAGTTTTTGAATCTTTTAAGATTTTCAGGTGTACGACTCGGCACGCAGAGCAAAACTCAGTCGCGAAGCTGCCAAAGTCAGACCAAAAACCTCCCCATCAAGAACGGAGAAAATGTCGCCGCGTCAGTTGAATTTGGCACAGTTTTCGAGACACAATGACGAAGAAAATTGGGTGAGCGAATATCAACACTGCTACAGTTCACGAAACTCGCAGAGAAGTCCGATTGCTTAAATTGATTCTTAAGGAAAAACTTTTAGCCCTTTTCGATTGTTGCGTTACTTTGACAGAACCGATTGGGTAATTTTTATCCTCCACGCATCTAATGGGCTTGAAATGGCCTATATTGAACGGATGTTACTACCACCTTATACACATTATTTATTGCGCGAATTGAATTGTCATGAAGCAAGAATATTAACTTTAAATAAAAATTCCAATGGAAAACTTTCTAGAGAGGGTGGAAAATCTTGCTGAAACTCGTAAAACTGATAAATCTTGTATTGTTTTTGTTGTATTCAGTATTGTCGGCATTTAGTTAATAACGAATCATAATCGTTGTTTGTTCATATAAATTATTTATTGTGAATTTTACTTGCAATTTGAAAATGGTTATTTATGCATTGATCCAGTGTGAAAAGATTTTGTTTGTAGAATTGATTTGTTGCTTCTCGTCTTTTTGTGTCAAGATTTTTTGACAATAGAATTATATAGAAATTTCCTATGATCCAATATTGGAGATGAAATACTTTCAAAGATGTTCAATGTGAGTGACAAAATGGCGCAAATTCTTTTGTGAGCTAAAACCTAGAGTTTAATGCTACAAAGCGTAATTACTAATAAGATTGAAGTCAGAACTTTGTCTAGTCAAGTATGTGCTTAATTGACCTTCAAAAAGTCCAAAATTGTGTAGAATGTTTTGAGAACTTTTGTTTCGAAGGGAGACATGCAGGATTGTAGGATAGTGTACGTTGTGCTTGTACCGTGCTCTTAATAAAATATCAATTACCTCTGCAAGCGTGTGTCACATATTTTTTTATTGTTCCAACCTCAATTTTAGGGATGGAGCTTTTTGTGGGGAATTTGTTTGTTAAGACTTGAGTGGTCAATCGATGTTTTGTGTAGAGAAATCAAATAAAAAAACTTGCAAAGGTTTCGACACTGAATTTATCTATGCAATCAAATTTTATATTATTTGCTCGATTTGGAAGCAGGAGAGGGCTGAATTGATTTGGATTTTGAATGTTTAACAGATTAAACTTGATATAAATATTAATTTATATTTGTGACGTACTCTTCGCGTGTGTTCTCTGATGCGCTTGTGGAGAAACGTGTGGATGTGTTTGAGTGGCTGGGCGTGTTAACGTGGGTGTGTTTGTATGCGTGTGTATGTGTTGAGAATACATGTGTAAGCATCTCAGTGCTTGCTTCGTGCAAATGTGTGTTCGAGAGGGACAGGCCCCTTTTTTTGGGTCGGGGGAATAACTTTTTGTATAGAAAATGGCTACGTCGGAACAGTTACTGTGCCTTGTAGTCTTGTTTTCTTTTAGAATAACTGTAAGTACTACAAATAAGTAAATATTTCTTTTAAAGATAATAGAATGCTGGAGCATACAATTTTAGACTACTCGCTAAAAATTGGGTGTTTTTAGCATAAAACTGTTAACTCAAACCTGTTAAATTTTTAAAAACTATTGGTTAATTTTTAAACAAAATTTCTAATTCCCAAAACGACGCTGTTTTATTATTTTGATTCTATAACTCTACTTTTTGTCATTAGAGTTGTAGTCACTTGACTGGTTCTCAGACAGGAACAATTGCCGGCAGATGACTTTCAATTTGTTCCACCTCAGGTTAATAAATGAAAGCTGTTATTGAACAACAGTTTGAACAATGTAACAGTCAGCACGAACTTATTGCTTATAATTTTTAATACTCTGTATAGTGTGAATAATTGTTTGAAATCCCTAATGCTTTTTCCAAACTTTTTCGAAAAATTTGTACTGGCAGCAAGTGCAATAATGCTTGTTTGCTCTCATAGTTTGTTACGCACCGTTTCATAATGAAAGTGTAATTAATGTCGTGGAGAAAGCAACAAATTGTCAGCCAAACAATTTTATTTTTAACGTTTTTTGCACTGCTTATGCTCAATTGAGAAAAAGTTGAATTTATATCCTAAACAGAAAGATGGCTTTAATCTAAATTTGCTCCTGCAAAATAAATTTTGCTCTGGGCTTCCTTGATCTAGAAAATGTAGGCCAATAATATGAAGCGAGTGACAGTAAAAATGTGCTAACCGACTTAATTGCAGTTAAATATGTTACTTTTTTTAGTCCAAGATTTTTGAACAATCAAAAGTTATCACTCTGTTGTTCCATAGTAGTTTATTCAGTCTCAATAGTTCGGCGGGAACTAGAACTAGAAAAATGGTTCTTTTTAAAAGAACCAGTGTGCAGAAAAAAACGCGAGAGATATTCAATAAGAACGAGAGGTGCTCTCCTGTTTAATAAATTAAGGTCTATTGGAATTATTCCTGCAAATTTGAGTCTACCTACAAAAATTGAAATTTTAAGTTTCGGTCATAAAATCCAACCATATCTAGTACATAACCATGAGTTGAACGAACTGAATTTTCAATCTTAAGGTATAACTCCAAAGGGCCTAACTTTTTTGTTATATTGATACTAGCTGTATGTCACCTTCTTTGGACAGCTTGAATCAGCGTTTGTTAAACCCGTAATCTGTCCTTGTTGATTTCATATTCAATGATTCAACTAAATAAATTCTTAAAGGAATAATATCAAATAAATCTGAACTGTGCGAGATTTTGTGATTTTGACATTTTTTTTTTAAAAAATCGTAATTCATCTGAAGCGTAGAAAAAGCGTAGGAGAACCGTTAAAAAATGTTTCAACAAAAGTCGATCGTTTTTCATTGATGCTAGTTTAAACTTTCTAGGCAAAAGTTAACGATAGAACTAATTTGACCTCAAAAATATAAAACCGGGAAAACGTTGTGTTCCTTACAAGAAGGGGAAAATACAGCTGGTTAATATACATTCACCAATCGGGATCCTCTTAATTAAATTATTAAATTAGGGCGTGGATAATATCGAAGCGTTAGCAAAAATTGTGCCGTACAAACAACACCGATAAAAAGGTTTGCTTTCCAATCGACAACTTGCATGGACGCAGAGAGCCAAAACACTTAGTAGCTGATATTAAAATTTGTAGCAATTATTTTAGTCCTGTTGGCTTTTCACGTGACTTTTCGCTCTACCCATTTTTCTTCTGATAATGTTTGAAACACTTTTTTCTGGCAATTTAATTTTCGTATTTGAGAGCGCAAGCCACCAAAGATACTGTCAAAAAATAACAGTATCACGTGAAGGGCAGGTGATTTTAAGGTTTAGACCTCCCTCAGTCCTGTCCTTCCGCTTACCCCCTCCTTCCCTCACATTTCTCATCTCATGCATGCTAACCCTAACTTCGCACGCTCTGCCGCCTTCACTCCGCTCAACCCCCTTAATTACGACCCCACTTATTAAACCCTATTTCCTCAATCATCATTTGAGCTTAAGCTAGTTTCTCAGACACAGCTAGCTACTGACGAAGCCTACAGCTCGCTCGCCAGTCGTTTGAGAGCATTTCGCCTGACGGTAGTCGGTTATGTATCGAGAAATCAGGACGAAATTTTCGAGAAAACCAGATGAAAGAAAGTCGAATACTATGCTGAAGGAATGAATTATGTTCAAAGATTGTGTTGTGCAAAAGTATTTAATACTATTTTGTAACATAGCTAAAAACAATGTTCTTATAAATAATCTTACTTATAAATATAATTCTTCACTTTTCTGAGTTGTTTTTCTGCATTTCTATGATATCAATTCTGCTTCTCAATTGGCCACATTATATAGAAAAGAAATTTTTCCAGCTAGCATAAAGTTCCTTCGCCTAAGTTTTGAGTTTGGACCTTTAACAGTGTGATACACTGGGTGATAGTAATTATTGATATAGAACGTTTTCATTTTTTTTTTGCGACAGTGGACATCTGTTTTTCTTCCAGTCGTGCACTGAGATTGAAAAACCATGGGCTCCTACTTTAAGATTTTGATGACGGGATAAATTGCCAATTATTAGGAACTAGACTGTTCGTTAATAAAACGCACATTATCTGATGTCAAAACGACTCAGCTGTTAGTTTGTCATATTTAGGAAATCTAACTAGTTATAGAAATTTAATAGCTATTAGTTTTTCAAAGACAACTAATGGTATTATCGATTTCCTTGGTTGTGTGACCTTTAAAACTTTATTTTCTTTGTTTGATACTGCTAAGCTTACATCAGTTAGCTGAAATTCCTGCTGTTGTTCTCTCTTAATGTTTATGCTTCAGCTGTAGGAGTGGACTCCCTCTCAGGCCCCTCGGGTGCTGTTTCGTTCGTCCTCCGTCTCCTTGTACCCTCAGTTCCTTCTGTTCCTCGTCTCGTGCCTATAGGGTCAAAACATTTAATGACCGAAACCCTTAATTATTTGTGAATTGAGAGGGGTAACAGCATAGCAGGAATCATAACGCGATTTCTTAACTTGTCGATATCTTCAACGATAAAGGTGCTTTTGAGTCATCATTTAAAAGACAAATCGAAACTGGGAAATATTAATTTGAGAAGTTTTCTGAACTTCGTCTTTTTTCGAGGAGCTATCGAAGTTGATAGAAACTTTTGATAAAAGAGTTAAATATTAAACTTTTTTCCTTAACTAAAAAATTGTGTGTTGTTTGGCTAGCTTTGAGGTATATGCAGACTAATTTAAGAAACATCGAGGTTACGAGTTTATGATGAAAATATATTTAGTACAAGTAGCTGGCTGTTTAGATTTGTGTTTGAAGAATGATTAGCTAACCTCTCTCAGGTTCCTCCTCTTCCTCTCCCTCCTCGTTCTCTCCCTCGTTTTCCTTGTCTGCCTCCTTCTCCTCAATGGCTTGTTTATCCAAGTAGTTAGTCACCATCTCGTCCAGTCTCCCGAACGGGAAGTCGAACAGAAAAGTCAGGAACATTGCTATCAGGTGAGACAGGGCTGTCATATAGGGCAGAAACACCCAAACGCTGGCATCCTTCACTATTACCTGATGCATGTTTTTGCATTGATTAATAATGTATATGGCCTAAGAGGCAGCAACAGACATCAAATACATATTGATTGTATCTGTTATGAGGATGACACTATGACCCCCGATGACCATCAAATAATGGTAATCTCATGTTTGCATATAGAAGGGGACAAACGTTTATGTTCAGCGGTCCGATAGTATTTTCTGATGTTTAAGAGCTCAAGTTTGTTTTTTTAATCTGTTTCAGAACACTCACTATCAAAACACCTAATTGCCAAAATATCCCAAATTTTTACCCAAATGATACGAAAAAAGTTCTCAATTTTGAATCGAATACTAAAAAGCATGGAAATTTTGTTAAAAGTTATCTACACAGTTTTTCATCTTCTCCAACATTGTGCACTGAAACTGTTTTTCACAAATTAACATGTGATATATTTTGGTCACTGGGTGCCATAAAAGCAAACTGCGATGTCGAAATCGATGTGAAAATTTTTAAAACTAATTTTTGGCGCTTGTAAACTTACTTGTTTGCAGCAGAATGAGCAGAATGTTCATAATCAAAATGAAATTCCACCACTGCCGGTCCCAAGCCCGGAGTGAAAAGAGAAATGTAAAACCTTCCAGAAATATTGGAAAATCTCGACAGATTTTTTTTACTCGAATTGAGAAAAAATCCGACATCCTTTTGGCTATTTTAATTTCGTTTTTCCTTGTTATGTCTTGTTTTGTTTTGAAAAACTCTACAGACGGGTTTTTACCATGCAATATCAGCTTTCTTATAGTTTATTTATGTATGTACACGCTAACGGTCCCAAGTCCGGGAAAAAAGAAAAGAGGTGGTTAAAACCATCCAGGGCAAACTGGAAAATCTCAAAGTCAGTTTTTAACTTGAGAAAATTTCCGACTATAAATAACTTTCTTAATTTCTTCAGGTATTTACGAATTTGTATTAGCTAAGGACGTAAAAGCGAAAACAACGATAAAAAACTAGCTTGGCCCGCGAAATTACTCATGAAATTAAACTAATTCAGACTGAAAACTGAGTATGATTCAGCTTCTGAATCAGAAAAAAAATCAAAATTTGATTTAGAGTCTGAATCAGAGACTATCAGAGCAAAATGTGACATCAACAGAGTCTGAATTAGTAAAAATAATTGTTTCTGAAAAACACTCTGATCCAACTTTGAATTAACCTAAAAGTTAAGTACGAGTTGCCAAGTGTTCAGAGTTAACCATGTCGCAGACCTTCAGATAAAGATTAGGACAATGCCTTAATATTCGATCAAATCAATTATGAACTTCTGATACTTCCGTTTTTGAGTAGAAGTGTTACTGAACAGCAAAAAGGGAACGAAAACAGAAAATCTTTTTTAGAGAAAAACTAGAGTAATAGTAACTCTTTTTATGAAAGAAATGTTTGTATTCACTTATATAACTTTATATATTTGGATTTATTCAAATTTTTGTACAAAAAATCTGTCAGGTCCCCGTATTAGGAGTCAAATGATGGACTCTTTCATTGATTACTAAATTTAATCAACTGAAATGTCATATGCTTTCTACTACTTTTGAGCTAGTGCAAATTAATTTAGCTGCTAATAGGAGCTTCAAGCCACATAATAGCTAAAAGGCTTGAAGTGAGCCACAGAATTTCTTCGAAAGTTGTTTTGCTATGAAGATACATTTTTGTGTTTCCTGTACAATACTCTTGGTTGTATGTTTTTACTGAGGTAACGATATTCTTCAGCTTTAGCTTTTGAAACAAGCAGCTCCAAAGCGCCAATGCATATATTGAGAGTCTATATGACAGGCCAAATCAATATTTTACACTTTTTGATTCGAAAAACTTTTGTTATTGGAAAAATCTGGTGCCATATCTTATTTACAGAAACTTAACGAATTGAAACCCTGAAAGAGCCAATAATGTTTTTATTACTGCCTCCGTACAAAAAAAAATCAGAAAAATTTACTCTGGCAACTTCAAAAATTCATTATGATGAATTGTATGTCTGCATACGATGAATTTAAGCCAACAATTATATGAGGCTGATATGAGAAAGATCGTATCTAAATCGTATGTCTGCATACGATGTCTGCATACAATGAGTTTTAGCCAAAAAATTTGTGTGAGACAAATATATGAAAAATATCTTCTGGACATTCATTTTTCAAAATGATTGCAACAGCGTAAAGATTATTTACCAAAAGCGTACCGACTATAATGGTATAATTGTTTTATTGCAGAACGGAATCCGAATGGGAAAAAATGTAAAAATGTGTAGTTGAAGAATGAAAAGATGCCTAAGTTTCCGATGAAGAAGACGAAGAGAGACCAGTTTGTGAGGTGGAAGTCGCCCTCGTTGGTGGTGTAGTAGAACTGGATCACGAGACAGTTGATAAGGTAGATCATAAATACCTATCACCCCAATACAGAGAAGTGTTTCCTGATCACATGGTATGCTGATATTGTCAACCCTATTAAGCCGGTAAGGTGTGTGAGTCACACGCCAATGATTAAGGGTTCAATCCCCTGCCTCCGTGAAGCTTTCTGTGTCAGGATGATCTCTTACTTAACCATAGCTTCAGGTTGACCATAGCCTGACCAATGTTGGCTGCAATAATGGTACCACGTGAAAGTCTCAGACGCAAAAAAAGTGCCATAGTCACCAAAAAAAGCAATGCTGCCCATAAAATGAACAGTCTAAAATGTGGGGGATAATAAGAAAAAGGATAGGTGAGAACAGGCCGCAGTAGCCTAATGCTATTCCGCGGCGATTACGCCGGAACCAAAATTATTATAAATTATTATTTATTCAGTGCTCGGTTGAGATTCTGTATTCACGTTTATACAAAGATTGATTTTTTCCCAAGACTATTTTGCTCTGTTGAGTGTCTTTTTTTAAGTTTGGAAAGATTAAGCTTTCCTGGAAAAAAGACGAACTATGAAATGAAAATTTTATTATCACAGGAAACATCTCTCCTGTCTTCCGAGTGGCTTCCAGAAATAAATTGACAGGAAAGTATTAGCTGGACCCCCGTAACCTTGACAACAAGCCCAAATAATCCAGAATATAGTCATCGACCAGATAAAGGGAAGCAAACCATTAAACATTGCAGCACCTCCTTTCGAGGGAAACTTCTTACTAAACAGACCGTAATCACAAAATAAACAAAGCATTTGCAACCCAATTGCGGTAAACCATAAACAAATTGCAGCGATTCGGGGTAAATTTCTCTGGGCTTGTGGATAGGAGAATATGACAATACCCAAAACGACCCCGCAACCATAGCTTGCAAATCGAGTGTAGGGTTTATTGTAGATTATTTTGAAATATTGCCACGTGTTTTTATACTTTCTGTACAACTCGTTATGGAAAAACCCAGCGGTTGCTCCAGGGGGGAGGTCATACACTGAGCTCAAGATCATTGTAATTATGATGCAGACTCCGACTAGGGCACAGACGACTGCAATTCCGATGACTGGTCGCTTGAATGCGAGATAAACAAGTCCAGCCATCAGAAGGAAAAGCTGGAAGTCCACTGCTGAGAACCAAGTCCACCCTAAAAAATTATTATCAGGGGCAATAATAATAACTATAGGTTTTTCGAGAACTATTGACCTCTTATTCAGCTCAAGCTAGTTTCTTTTCCCGGTGGAAGAATTTTAGAAATTTTTTCGGAATGCTTAACATTCAGTCTTTATCTTGCTGGGATACAACAATATTAATTGTTCCGACCCCTCTCTGAGGGGGGGAGGAACTATAAACTCAAACGGTTTTTTTTTGTTCAGTCAATTTTGGCCGATCGATATAATAATCGTAGAGAGCTGTGAGTGGTATCATTAGAAAGCCCGTCCAGTGTAGAATATGGAACTAAAAAGATTTTTTCAATTTTTGTTTTTTATAGGACCGAGGTTTAAAATTTTGTGAATATTAGACGTAATTCAGCTACTTTTTTCACATTTTTGACCAAAATTTCGTCAATTTTGACCAAATTTTCATAATTAATGCCAAAATATTTTAAAATTGTTAATTGTAATGTTATTTAAATTATATTTAAAGATAGAGGAGGGTTGCTGAACTGCAGGATATGAGTTCTTCGGTTAAAATTTACGCTAATTTTTTTCAAAATTCTGAAATTTTTCGTCGAAAAAGGGCTTTTTTTTAGCCAACTTGCTTTAATTTTGCTGGAAGTAGACACCTTTAATTTGCAACCATAATCGTTTTAATCTCAAAAAGAGCTAGTTGTACTTCAGCTGGCTATAAGAGTCTTCTGAAATTATAATTTGTTCAATTTTTTGGCAAATTTGTTGTCGATAAATATACAAAATGCATTATTTATTTTTGACAAACTTACAGTTTTGTATAGAATTGATCTATTTTGCACCAATTTCAATAGTTGAGTGTTTTTTCAGACGCTCAGCAATATCTGGGCTGATCTTGATCTCACCATGAATCCTTTTGATGAAATTTTTTTTAGATTTTAATGGGGCGCGAACTTTTTTTTCAAACATTTTCCGCTATGTAAACGTTTATTATGTAAATTACGGACAAGATATTCAAATCAGGGCTTAATTATTGACAGATATTAATTACAAGAAATAAGAACGAGCTACATTATATTATGTTTTCAGAATTAAGCTCACGGTTTTCATGGCTCTGACGAATTGTTTTCGTAAAGACTTTATAGACTTCTTGCGTTTTGTTTTCATTTCTTATGATTTTTGTAGTTCAATGACTTAGTGTCCCCAATTAAAATTCCATTTCTTTTCAAGAAGGTATAAAAGAACCTAGACATTTTTTTCAGTTGTTATCTAATGTCTGTTAAGACTTTGAATATATATTTTTTGAAAAAAGGTCGGTGAATTTCTGAACTTTGCCATTATTTTTCTTTTTTCTCTCAACTTTGGGCGCATTCTCAGTAAATATAATTGGAAACCGGCTTCCTTTGATGAATAAATAAATGTCGGCAAGGGTTTTAAATTCAACTAAATGTTTCATTATTTTGGTACTATGTGTTCTCAATTTTTCTTTTTTTTTAGCAAAATTGCAAATTTTATGTTTATTTTGTTTTCTTGTCGAACTATCACACTTCTGACAAGTCCAAATAAAAGAAGGGATTGTAGGAAAAATGCATAACGTTGGAAAAAGGCGTATCTAGCGTGTTAATAGTTTTTGTTGAATAGTTTTGCTTTTTGGGCTGAGACACGGTTATCTCGCAAAATTTTGTGGGTTTTTGATTTTGCCTAAGTTTGTCTTTCTTTTCGTTGTTGTACGCCATTTACCCAATACCGATAGACCTTAATTGCTTCCCAAAGACGTATAACGCAACCGAGTTGAAGATTTCAACTTAAAGCTGTTTGTTCTAACGACTTTCGAATTAAAATTTAAAAAAAAAAAGATTTTTTTTTCATTTGTCTCCTTTTCTCTTTTATTTTCGTCACCATGTTACTCTATCTCACTTATTAGAGTTATCAAATACTTTTGTTGATTCGAAATAAAAATTGGCGCTGGGTTATGCGTTGTAACTGATTGCTTCGACCTTTTATTTTAATTAAAAATTTCGAGATTATGTACAATTTTCGGTTTTCTTTTTGTTGTCACGTCGAAGTAGTCCTTTTATAAGGAGGATTCGTTGATGTTAAGATGAAAAGAAAATAGTGATTTTTAGTTCTTGCAGGTTACATCATATAATAGTGCATTGAGCAGTGTCATGTTGCAAAATTGTTCGAAGTTTTGGCTTCTTTACGAATTCGTTTGTTTGTGGGCTCGTTACTTAGTCTCATTATTTACAGGTCCAATTGGCTTCATGAGTTGTTGAAACTTAATCCATCACTTTTTGTTGTATGTTTTTAGTCTATTCTGACTTTTGAATATATCTGTTTTCAAAAATAAGTTTGGGTTTTTGAGCTTCGTCTTTTTTATAGAGTTTTTCGGTTGATTTGTAGCTCAGTGTAAACAGGTAACAGTGCGTCTCCCGTGAGCTATATGTTAATCGTTATAACGGCTTTTGTTGAAAGAAATTGTTCGTTTCTTGGCTTGTTACTTTTGCTACCACGAGATTTGGTAAAATGTTATATTTTTATATTTTTCTATATTTCATAAAATTTTTGGTTTCTTTTTAAATTATAACAATAATCGTTGGTCCATTGGCATTGAAAATTTGCGCCATCGAACATTGGATAGTGACTTGTCTCAATTGCTTCCTATGTGGATATAACTGAACATTTTAGTGTTTTCAGTTGATATGTAATGACAATAATAATTGTGCAATTAATTGATTTCAAAAATGGAAAAGTATTTTTGAACTTCGCACTTATTTCCTCCTTTTTGTCTACCTGTTAACCAATCGCATTGAAAACACGTCCATGTTTTTTCTAATGAAATATAGGTTTAAATGTTTTGGTTTTTATCTGATGCGAGTTTGATTTTGTTATGATTTTTTTATTATAGATTTGATTAATATATTTTATTATAGACTTTATATAGACTTTATTATAGTTTTGGTCGTAAATAATCTTTGTTGTTTGATTTTCATTTTTGTCCTTTCTAGTAATCCTCAGCTTATTTTCATCAACTATTTTCATTGGCCCTCTAGCATGGCGTTATCGTATTTCATTGGTTGTTTATTGAACGATGTGTATGTTTTTTGAAAAAATATATATCGCTTTCATTATTTGGTAGCCAATTAAGTCAAGAATGTGGATGAGCGGG